>NC_084564.2:34442500-34670000 GCF_033978685.3 Nerophis lumbriciformis | reverse complement strand
AATTAACTTAAAATTTCATGGCTGCAAAACATGCCAAAGTAGTTGGGAAAGCGGATGTTCACCACTGTGTTACATCACCTTTTCTTCTAACAACACTCAATAAACGTTTGGGAACTGAGGAAAGTAATTGTTGAAGCTTTGAAAGTGTAATTCTTTCCTATTCTTGTTTTATGTAGAGCTTCAGTCGTTCAACAGTCCGGGGTCTCCGTTGTCGTATTTTACGCTTCATACTGCGCCACACATTTCCGATGGGAGACAGGTCTGGACTGCAGGCGTAGCAGGAAAGTACCCGCACTCTTTTTTTACAAAGCCACGCTGTTGTAACACGTGCTAAATGTGGCTTGGCATTGTCTTGCTGAAATAAGCAGGGGCGTCCATGAAAAAGACGGCGCTTAGATGGCAGCATATGTTGTTCCAAAACCTGTATGTACCTTTCAGCATTAATGGTGCCTTCACAGATGTGTAAGTTACCCATGCCTTGGGCACTAATGCACCCCCATACCATCACAGATGCTGGCTTTTGAACTTTGCGTCGATAACAGTCTGGATGGTTCGCTTCCCCTTTGGTCCGGATGACACGATGTCGAATATTTCCAAAAACAATTTGAAATGTGGACTCGTCAGACCACAGAACACTTTTTACACTTTGCATTATTCCATCTTAGATGATCCCGGGCTCAGAGAAGCCGGCGGCGTTTCTGGATGTTGTTGATAAATGGCTTTCGCTTTGCATAGTAGAACTTTAACTTGCACTTACAGATGTAGCGACGGACTGTATTTAGTGACAGTGGTTTTCTGAAGTGTTCCTGAGCCCATGTAGTGATATCCTTTAGAGATTGATGTCGGTTTTTGATACAGTGCCGTCTGAGGGATCGAAGGTCACGGTCATTCAATGTTGGTTTCTGGCCATGCCGCTTACGTGGAGTGATTTCTCCAGATTCTCTGAACCTTTTGACGATATTATGGACCGTAGATGTTGAAATCCCTAAATTTCTTGCAATTGCACTTTGAGAAACGTTGTTCTTAAACTGTTTGAGTATTTGCTCACGCAGTTGTGGACAAAGGGGTGTACCTCGCCCCATCCTTTCTTGTGAAAGACTGAGCATTTTTTGGGAAGCTGTTTTTATACCCAATCATGGCACCCACCTGTTCCCAATTAGCCTGCACACCTGTGGGATGTTCCAAATAAGTGTTTGATGAGCATTCCTCAACTTTATCAGTATTTATTGCCACCTTTCCCAACTTCTTTGTCACGTGTTGTTGGCATCTAATTCTAAAGTTAATGATTATTTGCAAAAAAAAAAAATGTTTATCATTTTGAACATCAAATGTGTTGTCTTTGTAGCATATTCAACTGAATACTGGTTGAAAATGATTTGCAAATCATTGTATTCAGTTTATATTTACATCTAACACAATTTCCCAACTCATATGGAAACGGGGTTTGTACATGTATTGATGATTTTAAGAATCAAAATCACCAAGTAATTGACTGGATTGATTATACTCTGCAGAAGGGGTGTCAAACTCATTTTAGATCGGGGGCCACATGGAGAAAAATCTACTCCCGGGTGGGCCGGACTGGTAAAATCACGGCACGATAACTTAAAAATAAAGACAACTTCAGATTGTTTTCTTTGTTTAAAAATAGATCAAGCACATTCTGAAATTGTACAAATCATAATGTTGTTTTATTTAGTTTTTTTTATAATTACCTGTTGCGGTTAATAGTACATATACTGTATTTGTCGTTATTTATATTTTCTGAATAAATTATGTGATAATGTTCATCAGTCAACTCATTGGTGTTAATTTTCAATCCATCAAGATAAAAAAAAAATCAAAATCAAATTACAGTATGTTATTTATGTAGTTTGATCATTTTCCACAACTGATGTACTAACATCATGTGGTTTATTTTGTACATATTTAGCATCCTCTACAAAGATACAAAAAATTGCTATTGCGACATCCAGTGGACACATTTAGAACAGCAGTTTCTTTCATTCAAAAATTTCAGATTCATTTTTATACTTGGCAAACTCATCCCGCGGGCCGGATAAAACCTGTTGGCGGGCCGTACGTTTGACACCCCTGTTCCACAGGTTTTGTCATTGCATGTATTGATAATAAACAATTATCCTTTTATTGTTTCATTCTTAATAACAGATTAACATATTTAGAAAGCACCATCTATAGCTGGTTTATTGGGTTTCTTTATTCAAACTTTGAACACACTACAATGGACTATTTTTACATTACTGAAATGCTAATGTACATGATACAGTATATTGTAATCACTTGATAATCAAAAGCTGACCACTGCAGTAGTCCGAATAAGTAAGCAGAACGCAACAAAAAGTGAGGCAATCATATTTTTTGAGTTCATAAACTGAAATATTTGAGTATATCAGATCGTAAATATTTGGAGTTTATGTTAAATGTACTTTTAAATTATAATTAAATTAAACTTACCAATTAAGCCAACTCAAAAATGTTCCTCCTCGCGTGTGCTGCCTGAAGAGGAAGTGCATGTAAATGCTACAAAATAGCACTTCCTCTGTGTGTGTGTGTGTGTGTGCGTGTGTGTGTGTGTGTGCGCGTGTGCATGTAATAATTTATATATACATGCACACGCAGAGTTTAATAACAATACAAATCTATAATGCGATTGATTCATTCTTAATTTATTCTTGATTCGATTTAATGATTTGTTCTTTCAAAATAAGACAAAATTATGTTTAATCCACTGAGTTTTAAGTAACTGTGAGTTAATTATTTTAAGTAGCAGTTACATATTCTGCAAACAAGTTAATATTAATTAAAAATAACAAGTTTATTAAACTTAAAAAGAAGGAAAATGTTACTCACACTCAACATTTTTAAGTAAGTACAAAGTTTACACTACTTATTCTAATTAATTATTTTGAGCATTCGGGTTTACAGTGTGTACGTTCTTGGAAGGAAAATGATTTAACATATTTTTAGGAATGCAATTATTTCTTTATCTTAATAACTAGGATAACGTTTGTTGGTACCCTTGAGTTGTGCGCACAGACTACCAACTGCACATGTATTCGGATGCTTACAGTTGTCGTTTGAGTGAAGATACAGAATAGAAACGTGGGAAGTGATGTAAACACGTTGTACAAATGAAAAACAAGTACCATGTGGTTGATCACAGACCAGGATTTCAAAGTCGACCAAATACCCCTCTCAGGATACAAATCTTCAAACCAGTGTTTGCCACCCTTTTTTGGAAAAGGAAGGCAAAGAGTCAACCAGAGAATGATCACAGTGACAGCGAGTGCTCCACTTTGCTGCTCAGTGAATTCCAACCACTTCATGGCACAATAAGCGGCCCTACAGAAAATGAACAGAAATGTAGTTTTGCCCAGAGAATACTTGAGGCAGATGGCAAAGGTTATCCAGGACCGTCCTGAGGATGCACGCATGGCATCCGGCAGCCAAAACCAGCACAGCTTGATGGAAAGAAATGTCACTCTGTGAAGTGACATTTTCATCCTGGCAATGTGGACTCCCGCCAGTAAGACCGGGGCCAAAAAAACTCCCCTGACCCATCTGCTGGTGACAGCAGGAAGACAACCATCCAGTCTGGCTAAGGTGAATCTGAGGATGTCTGTAAAAGGGAGAAAAAAAATACGCATGTGATACATTTCGGGGAACATTTAGTGGTTTGTGTTTACCTGATCTTCGAAGAAAGGCCCCTTTTGGAGAGTATGTTGCAAAGGCCACAGACCGTTTCTGCATACGATAAAATAATACTTCAGTTTGCTTGGTGCCTGTTTGTCTTTTCTGCCATATATGTTTTGGTACTTTTTAATTAACATTTTATGTACAGTCGTGGTCAAAACTTCACATACACTTGTGAAGAACATAATGTCATGGCTGTCTTGAGTTTCCAATAATTTCTACAACTCTTGTTTTTTTGTGATCGAGTGATTGGAGCACATACTTGTTTGTCACAAAAAAAACATTCATGAAGTTTGGTTCTCTTATGAATTTATTATGGGTCTACTGAAAATGTGACCAAATCTGCTGGGTCAAAAGTTAACATACAGCAATGTTAATATTTGGTTACATGTCCCTTGGCAAGTTTCACTGCAATAAGGCGCTTTTGGTAGCCCTCCACAAGCTTCTGCTTGAATTTTTGACCACTCCTCTTGACAAAATTAGTGCAGTTCAGCTACATTTTTTTGTTTTATGAAATTGACTTGTTTCTTCAGCATTGTCCACACGTTTAAGTCAGGACTTTGACCACAGAACTTTTCTCCAGAAGGTCTTATCTTTGTCCATGTGATGTCAGATGAAACAAAAATTTAGCTGTTCGGCCACAATACCCAGCAATATGTTTGGAGGAGAAAAGGTGAGGTCTTTAATACCAGGAACACCATACCTACCGTCAAGCATGGTGGTGGTAGTATTATGCTCTGGGCCTGTTTTGCTGCTACGGAGTGTAAATGGGACAATGAAAAAGGAGGATTACCTCCAAATTCTTCAGGACAACCTAAAATCATCAGCCCAGAGGTTGGGTCTTGGGCGCAGTTGAGTGTTCCAACAGGACAATGACCCCAAACACACGTCAAAAGTGGTAAAGAAATGGCTAAATCAGGCTAAAATTAAGGTTTTAGAATGGCCTTACCAAAGTCCTGACTTAAACGTGTGGACAATGCTGAAAAACAAGTCCATGTCAGAAAACCAAAACATTTAGCTGAACTGCACCAATTTTGTCAAGAGGAGTGGTCAAAAATTCAACCAGAAGCTTGACAGAAGCTCGTGGGTGGCTACCAAAAGCGCCTTATTGCAGTGAAACTTGCCAAGGGACATGTAAGCAAATATTAACATTGCTGTATGTATACTTTTGACCCAGCAGATTTGCTCACATTTTCAGTAGACCCATAATAAATTCATAAAAGAACCAAACTTCATGAATGTTTTGTGTGACAAACAAGTATGTGTTCCAATCACTCTATCACAAAAAAATAAGAGTTGTAGAAATTAATGGAAACTCAAGACAGCCATAACATTGTTTTTTACAAGTGTATGTAAACTTTTGACCACGACTGTATATCATTGATTAACACACATATCAAATTTGAAAGGTTACATTAGGAGATAAACTGCATTTTATCATGTGTGTAGAAAACATAATAGTGTCATTGATTCATGTTTTTTTAACATCCATTTCAATAGAACAGAAAGTAAAATGTAGGACACGCTATTTTAAGAACTTAGAAAACTGGAGGCAAAACCTGCTCACAGCAGATCCCGATGTAAACCCTCTCTGGCTCTTCTAAAGACACCACTTCGACCTCAGGCAGGACATGTGGTATCTGGAGAGGTCCGTTAGTTAAACGTTGTTCAATTTTGAGCTCTGGGTTGTAGTCCGCATTTTGAGAAGCTTCTCCAACGAGAGAAGCAACAAAACGCAAAAAACTGCCGCAATTTGTATGTGTGTTGCGATGATCAGCATGAACCTACACAGAGGAAAATATATGCAGACAAGTCGTCAGTGCATTATTTAAATGAGGACCACTTTTTCCTGTTTATTTACAACTCACCTGTATCATCATGATATGACCTCTGCGCTCAAACATAATCAATCTGAGACAATTTTGCTTCATTTTAGGTTCATCTTCTTGAACTCGGTCCCTCAGTTGCCCATCAAGACGTATGTTCTGTAAATTGGAATCTTCTTCTGAGAGAATCCTGTGTCTCATCTGTGGAACGCTAAGCAGGTAGGAAGAAACAAAACCCTTCATTTAGTTGTAAGACCACACCAGGTTGATAATGTTTAATTCAATCATCATCATCATGATATGGTTTTAAACTGTGCATTTTTAACATCAGCAGAAATTACATTTAGAAGTAAAAGACAAAACAGTGTTTATGATTCCAGTGTGCTTTAGAGTAGGCTTAGGCCGCTGTCAATCAAGTTGGTTAATTGCTGAATCGTCAAAAAGATGTGTTGAACAGAGAAAGGACATTATTTTACTCACCTGTCATTGTAAAGTGCCAAGTTAGAGCCCTGGCTGTAGACATGGTGACCCAGCTGAGAACGGGGAGCCAGCATGGGCCATGGGCCAGCTGACGCCATCCAAGTGAGCGGTGCCAAAAAGACCAATGCTACTGTTGTCATCTCAGCTGATTCCTCTTTTGGCACAGCCAGCCTCTTCCAATGGGGGTCTGAGTTTTTATAGCTTCACGTCTACTATTCAGGAGTAGGAGGCAACTATGAGAGCCGTTCTCTAAGGTACCCGCTTGACTTTGTCAGGCATAAAAGTCAATCTAATTGCAATACTCCAGGGTAGGGCTGGGCGATATATCGATATACTCGATATATCGCGGGTTTGTCTCTGTGCGATATAGAAAATGACTATATCGTGATATTCGAGTATACATTCTCACGCAGTTGCTTTTAGCTGCGGGCATTACACTGCATGCGTTTCCCACTCTTTCTTGTCTCGCCTTCTCACAGAGACGTAAACCAAGCGCACCTTCTTACACACGTAACGCGTGCAACGTCACACGCTCCCGCGGAGCAGAGAGGTAGCGACATGGTAACGTTAGCTGTGATGCTAATGGTGAGGTGTGGGTGGTAATACGAGAGAGAGAAGGTGCGAATCTGGTAACAAATGGACGAATAATTAATTCCCAAGAAAAATAGCACGGGATCCATCGTCCGGCGGTGGTTTGGCTTCAAGCGGGAATATGTTCAACATTTATGCGGCAAAAGCGTTGCTACAAAAAGTAGCAGCACTGCTAATGTAGCATCATTTGAAAAGTCACCCGCTAGAGAATGAGAGGTGCTTGAAACGCTGCATGTCAACATCTCCGCTCTGCCACACCAACAAAATGCAGAAGCAACTATTTCCAGATCAACACCGTATGGAAAAAAAAAAGTCAACAACAGAAGGAGATAACGTCCGCAGGAACCTATTATGCAGCTCATTTTTATTTGACAGTTATTGAAATATCTTGTGTGAAATCATGCACAAAAGTGCACTTTATTTGTTTTTAACTATTGTAGTGGCGTTCTGTACAAAAAGTACACTTTAATTTAGTGTTGTTTTGATATGTCATCTTAGTGACATCATGCACAAAAGTGTACTTATAGCTTGTTTTAAAATGTCTCTTACAATCTTGCACTTTCTGTTTGGAAATGACATGAATGTTTGTGCCACTGCTTAATAACTGTTTAATAAATACACTTTTGGTAAATTGACTTAGTTGTGATTTCCCTGTCTGCATGAAAGTTAAAAAAAATGAGCATATATTAATGCAGTATGAACAATAATGTTTTAATGTAGACACACAGAATCATCATACTGGTGTGATTATATGCATCAAGTGTTCATTCAAAGCTAAGGCAAAATATCGAGATATATATCGTGTATCGTGACATGGCCTAAAAATATCGAGATATTAAAAAAAGGCCATATCGCCCAGTCCTACTCCAGGGCCTGGATTTCCTGTTACAATTGATTACGGTATATAGTGATCACCGTGAGTGTTTTGATAAGTTCGACTAATATGTTTAGATGCTTCCATGCAGAGATCTCTCCAAACATCTTTAAGTTACCCCATTGAATTGCATTACCGTATTTTCCGGACCATAGGGCGCACCGGATTATAAGGCGCACTGCCGATGAGCGGGTCTAGTCAGGTTTATTATCATAGAAAAGGCGCACCGGATCATAGGGCGCTTTAAAGGGGTCATATTATTCTTTTTTTTCTAAATGTAAAACACTTCCTTGTTGTCTACATAACATGTAATGGTGGTTCTTTGGTCAAAATGTTGCAAGATGTTTTACAGATCATCTTCAAGCCGCTTTCTGACAGTCGCTTCAGGATGCGCCGTTTTGTGGGCGGTCTTATTTACGTGGCTCACCTTCGACAGCGTCTTCTCCACGTCATCTTTGTTGTAGCGGTGTAGCGTGCAAGGACGGGATTGGAAGAAGTGTCAAAAGATGGAGCTAACTGTTTTAATGACATTCATACTTTACTTCAATCAACAACAGAGCATCATCTCCTCATCTGTGGCTCACTCGTGCAGCAACAAGGCCAGAATATGTGTCCCGTGAAAAACCGTCTGACCGGAACTCTCTAATAACTAAAGTTCCTTGGGTGAATAATGTAAACTCACTATACCGGTATGTTTTAGTGCTTTCATGACGAGTTTACTGACAGATATAAGTAAGAACTTTACACTACTTTATATTAGAAATGGCAACAGCGGAGGATGAATGTCCCATAACAAGAAGATAGAGGAAAAGAAGAAGCTTATCGACTACGGTATCGGCACGGACTACAAAGGGGGAAGCGCGCAAATTTTCAGGACTTATGTATATCCCATATACAGATCAGCAGGTACTAGAAGGTAAGAAAAGTTTCTTTTGCATAATACTGCGAAACAAAACGCCAGATGATATGTCTTACCTTATACACACACCATAATAATACTCGTATGTTGAAGCACAGTACAATCCATCAAGTAATGTGGCTTCATAGCTTACCAAAGTCGTACTAAAACATTTTGATAGATTTTTGAGCGCCATGTGAAATGTTCTATATTTTCTTTGGAACATATACAAATTTGGTGTTGTTTACTTGAGTCATATTGCAGTCTACACGTATCTCTTATGTGTGACTGCCATCTACTGGTCACACTAATCATTTCACCATGTACCAAATAAAATAGCTTCGAGGTCGGTAAGCACAACCAAAATCATTCCGTAGATTAGGCGCACTGTAGAGTTTTGAGATAATGAAAGGATTTTAAGTGCGCCTTATGGTCCGAAAAATACCTTGGTTTGTCTTTATTTAGGCATTTCGTATGCTCCATCCATTCATTTTCTACCGCTTGTCCCTTTTAGGGTCGCGGGGGGTGCTGGGGCCTATCTCCGCTGCATTCGGAAGGCGGGGTACACCCCGGACAAGTCGCCAGATTTCGTATGCTTTTATATGCAAATAAATGTTGTGTAATCAGTAGAAAATACACATGATTTGGGGGTTACATTCCTAATTCCATCCATCCATCCATCCGTTTTCTACCCCTTTTCCCTCTCGGTGTCGCGGGGGGAGCTGGAGCCTATCCCAGCTGCACTCGGGCAGAAGGCGGTGTACACTCTGGACAAGTCGCCATCTCATCACAGGGCCAACACAGATAGACAGACAACAGTCACACTCACATTCACACACTAGGGCCAATTTAGTGTTGTCAATCAACCTATCCCCAAGTGCATGTCTTTGGAGGTGGGAGGAAGCCGGAATACCGAGGGAACCCACGCAGTCACAGAGAGAACATGCAAACTCCACACAGAAAGATCCCGAGCCCGGGGATCGAACCCAGGACATTCGTATTGTGAGGAACACGCACTAACCCCTGTTCCACCGTGGTGTTCCTTTCCTAATTCCTTTTATAAAGATGAAATGATAAAATGTTTAATATCATGCCAATAGCACTGGATGTCTGCCTTGGTTGTGAAGTGAAGTGTACTACAGTATAGTTTTAGTGCTTAAAAAATGGTTGAGTATACTACCACATTCTTTTGCAAACACGATTGCACAAACTCCTTAATAAGGAAACTTTTTTTTTTTTCGCTCATTCAAGGATGTCTGAAAGGGCGGCCCAAAACTCAACAGTTGAGGATGGGCTCCAGTTCGGGTGACTGTTTTTCTGTGTGGCCTTGTGCTGCTTGAGTTGGGTGCTTCTCTCACAACTAAAAGGTTTCTCTCATCTTGTGTTCTGTTCTTGGAAGACTTTCTGTAAGAGGTTGGAAAGTGTCTCTGGTAGAGACGGGCACCTTTCATATTTGAAGCGTTACGGTACCAAACCAACCAGGACATGGTGGAGAGACTATGTCTCCCAGCTGGCCTGGGAATGCCTCGGGATCCCCCGGGAAGAGCTTGACGGAGTAGCTGGGGAGAGAGAAGTCTGGGCTTCTCTGCTTAGGCTGCTGCCCCCGCGACCCGACTTCAGATAAGCGGAAGAAGATTGATGGATGGATGGATGGATAGATGGATGGACGGTACCAATTCCCGGTACTTGGGAATGGTATGGATGTATACTATTTCATCAATACTGATACTAATATCGATATTCATTATCGATACCGGTACTATGTGTAAATAAAAATGTGGAAAAATTAGCTTTTTTTTAGTAGCTTTATTATTTTTTATTATTATTGCTTCCTTTTTTGTGATTATTCCGAGAAGATTCTAGGGCAGAGTGATATGGCAAAAAAAAAAAAAAAAAATCATCCGAACACGATTAATATACATTCATCCATCCATTTTTCTACCCCTTGTCCCTTTTGGGGTCGCGGGGGGTGCTGGAGCCTATCTCAGCTGTCACAAACGTAAATAGGGAGTCTAAGTCAGGGGTGTCAAACTCATTTTAGCTCAAGGGCCGCATGGAGGAAAATCTATTCCCAAGTGGGCCGTAATGGTAAAATCATGGCATGATAACTTAAAAATAAAGACAACACCAGGTTGTTTTCTTTGTTCTACTCTGGCCAAAAATAGAACAAGCACATTACGAAAACATACAAATCACAAATAATCCTCTGGACAAAACACTTCAAGTTTGTTGAAAATTCTGAGGAAATTGGTGCAGCTTCAAAAAAACAATGAGCTTAGACTTGGTCTGTGTATCTACAAAGCCAAGATTAAACTTTAAATCACAGTCTTTTTGGGATTGAACAAAAAACAACATGTAAACTCTTCTAGGTATCAAATACCTCCTTTGTCATGTCCACGTATCAATCCAGTGCTAACTCAACAAACCGTAAGAAACCGAGGTAAAAATTATTCAAAAGGGTTTAGTTCACTTGTCTTGTGTTTGACAGAGACATTTTTTGGGCAACGAGGGTGCCAAATGACGATATGTTCGAAGCAGAATACATAAAACGGCAGGTTTTAAGTTTCATGTGGGTTGAGGAGGAGGAGCCACAGTCACCCTTTACTGTGTACCTCTTGCTTGGCCCCGGTATAAACCGTTTGCATGCCTAACAGAATCGCTATTGTGACATCCAGTGGACACATTTATAACAGCAGTTTATTTCGTTAAAAAAAAAATATATACTTGGCAAACTCATCACGAGGGCTGGAAAAAAACCTGTTAGCGGGCCTAAAACGAGCCCGCGGGTCGTATGTTTGACACCCCTGGTCTAAGTAAATTTTAAAAAGTAAACTAAACAAGATAAAACAAAATAACATAACGTACCAATACATTTTAGTTTACATGTTTTCAAGTAAAAAAACAAAAACACAAAGACACATCAGTTATTATATCAACACTGGTGCTCCAACTATAGTATTAGAAGCTGTCAAGTTATCACTAACCTACCAATGAAGATCGGTGGTCGTGTACTCAACTACCAAGTATTGGCAGTAGTACTTGTAGCACAGTGTTTTTCACACAGCTTTTGGATGACAAGTAATCATCAAATTTGGGAAAGAAACGTATCACCTGACACGCAGAAGTAATTTGGGAAATGTTTGGCTCTATATTTTGGAGTTAGTTTGGTAGTTTGAGGTAGTCAAGGAGGCAGGTGCAGAGATAGCTCGAGAAAGAGGCAGGACTCCTGGTCTATGGCGGTGACTCTGTGTCAAGTAAACCTGATTTCCCCTTCATTCATTTATTTTCCTTTATTTAATCAGGTAAAAACTTATTGAGATTAAAATCTCTTTTGCAAGAGTGACCTGGCCAGAAAAAAACAGGTTTCATAAATACATATAGGTAGGTAGGTCTTTATCATCATTGCACAAGTACAACAAATCTTTGTTTTCAGCACAAACTCGTTCATGATTTGACAAACAACAGTGCACAGGGTGACAGAACAGGAACGCTGATGGGTCGCCACAAGGCACCGCATAAAAGATGGGAAAAAGGTCAACGCTGGGGAAGGATGAGTAAAAAAATACAATCTAGACTGGGCTCCTAAGGGGGCCCAGTCTGGAGTGGGAAAAAACCTCCATAGCAAAGCACATATACATATTACAACATACATCTCGAGACTTGCAACAGAGGGCAGGAAGTGAGAGCCACGGTAGAAGGCTGCAGCTCTTCAGGCGCTGCCCAGCCGTCCATCACCCCTAAGGGAATTCGCGTCGATGGCGTTTTGTTTGGGGGAGGGGTATGTGTGTGTGACGTATATTTTTTGGGGATGCATGTGTGTGTGTAAGCCCGTGTCGTGCAGTCGCTAGTCCAAAGTCAACAACAAGTGTGTGTCTATGAGAGACAATAAGGGAGTTTGTTGTGTCTTCGCCGCACTGTCGCTGCACATATAACAACAATTTAAAAAAATAAAGAAGCAGTGACACTGTAGTTAAAAGTGCACATTACTTACAACATTAACATAAAAACACGCAATAGGTGAAAAAGTAAATGTTTCAGTAAAAACTATTTAAAAACAAGTACAGTGCCCAATAGAACCGGCTTCTCGATCCTTTAAAATTGATTGAAAATCCACCAAAGTGATCAGTTCTAATAGCCTCAGAGCCTTTTTTTAATCCATTCCATGACCATGGAACAGCAAATCCAAAATATTTTTTTTTCCCCAAGACTTGTGTTGGCTCTAGGAACCAACACGCCAAGGATGTCCTGTGACCGCAAACTGTAGCGACTGTAATCTCTAAACATATAAGAACATAAATAGATGTCAACCAGCCCAAGAACGGATTTAGATATAAAAAGCATAAATCGAGTAAATCTGCGGGCAGATAAATATGGACAGTTTTCCGTTGCATACAAAGTGCAATGGTGGACAAGGTTGCCACAACCAGTAATAAAACATAAGGCTCAGTGACATACAGTATTCAGTTTTTTTCAAATAAGTGTAACGTGTAACAAAGGCATCAGAATAGTATACTGTACCCTGTAGAACGGATGAAATTTGGTCGGTATCTATATACAATTACTGAACCTGTAGAGTATGTTCCTTTATCCAGAAGACAATTTATGAAGCATGTGATTGTTGAAAATGTCTTCAGGGAAATGTAATGGTTAAGTCCAACTGGATTCTGGAGTGGAATAGCATCTCTTCAGCAACCAGGCTCCATTTCCATAATTGGCCACCATCCAGTCCCCGAGTCAAGTCTTTTTACTCTAATCTGCTGCTGCCAATAAGAAGTTTGTATGCATTTTATGTGACTAATTAACAGACGACAAGCATAATGTGATAACTATAAGCAAAGTATGGCACATATCATGCAAGTTTTTAGATACCAGTTATAGGTGCAATAGTCCAACCTGGACTATTTACGTGAAGAAAATAGATAGAATATATACTGAATAGCAAAACTGGTAAAGAGTAGGGTTGTACGGTATACCGGTACTAGTATGGTATCGCGGTACTAATAAATCAAAAACGGTACTATACTCTGTTTGAAAAGTACCGGTTTCCAATTTATTTATTTTTTCTTTTAACGGGCATGACGGCGCGCCATCACGTCATGACTGGTTTACGAGCAGAGGAGCATGTTTGGCAGCACACAAGTACTTACAGGCAGACAAGGTGTGTAGACAGAAAAGGGTGAATGGACACATTTTGGCCTAAAAACTGATGATAAAGGTGAAGTTATAACACTGAAACGCCCTCAGGAAGAGGTGCGTCAAAACATGGCTAGCTAGCTAGCTGCAAACATCCATTCGCAGTGGGCATTGTTTTAGCTACTTCTAAATCACTGATCCTCGCCTCCGTGGCGACAAATGAACGAGAAATAGCTTAACATGCTTCACTACACACCGTAGGAGGATACAATAGCTCACCGGCGTCACCGCTAACAAAAGCTAGCGTTCCTAAAACAAATGCCATGGGTGGCTCAACACCTGACATCTACTGTAATGATACCAAGTACAGGAGCGTATCTAGTCGATACTACTATGATTACATCTATGTTTTTTAACGTCACAAAATCTTTTTTCCTTTTTTTAAAATTCATATTATGTTAATAAACTCAGGAAATATGTCCCTGGACACATGAGGACTTTGAATATGACCATTATATGATCCTGTAACTACTTGGTCAATACCTAAATTTGTGGTATCATCCAAAACTAATGTAAAGTATCCAAACAACAGAAGAATAAGTGATTATTACATTTTAACAGAAGTGTAGATAGAACATGTTAAAAGAGAAAGTAAGCGGATATTAACAGTAAATTAACAAGTGGATCAATAATCCATTTTTACAGCTTGTCCTTTATAATGTTGACAAAATGATAGAATGATAAATGACACAATGTGTTACTGCAAGGACAGCAGACAAATTAGGAGTCTTTGTTTGTTTACTTACTACTAAAAGACAAGTTGTCTTGGATGTTCACTATTTTATTTAAGGACAAAATTGTTCTTAGATTGCAATAAGAAACATATGTTTACTGTACTCTAAGATTATTTTGTTGAAATAAAGCCAATAATGCCATTTTTTGTGGTCCCCTTTTTTTTTTGAAAATAATCAAAAAGTATGGTAGCAAGCCTTTTAGTCTAAACTGTGAAAACCAGGATGTTAGAGTGATCCGAACAAGCTCCTAATTGCAATAAAACACATGAGTATGTGTTGACAAGGGTGTTAATGAATCAAGTGTTTTTTGCCCGAGGCATCATGCCACCTGTTGTACATGTTGTTGTGTAAGAGGATGAAGCAACACTGTTTCATCTCTTGCCTCCTACTCGGCGCACTCTCCCAGTAGGCCGGCACCGCAGGGTAAGAAGTTTCCGAATACAACATATGAGGATGTATTTAGCTCCCACTGGTCTTCCTCTTCCTCTGTGTTGTTTTCGTGCATGATATCGCATCATTGCATAGTTACACGTAAGAGAGAGAGCAGTCAGTAGATTCTCTGGGTGGCTTTGCAGGCCTTTGCCATATTGAAAGGGCTAACATACCTTTTTCAGTTATACAACACAGTGGATTGTTTTTTCTATTTCATTTTCAAATTAATTAATTCATTTCTTCTGACTTTTACCGAGAAAGTACACTGTATTGCCAAAAGTATTTGGCCACCAGCTTTGACTCACATATGAACTTGAAGTGCCATCCCATTCCTAACCCATAAGGTTCAAAATGATGTCGGTCCACCTTTTTCAGCTATTACAGCTTCAACTCTTCTGGGAAGGCTGTCCACAAGGTTGCGGAGTGTGTTTATAGGAAATTTCGACCATTCTTCTAAAAGCGCCTTGGTGAGGTCACACACTGATGTTGGTCGAGAAGGCCTGGCTCTCAGTTTCTGTTGTAATTCATCCCAAAGGTGTTCTATCGGGTTCGGGTCAGGACTCTGTGCAGGCCAGTCAAGTTCATCCACACCAGACTCTGTCATCCATGTCTTTATGGACCTTGCTTTGTGCACTGGTGCACAGTCATGTTGGAAGAGGAAGGGGCCCACTCCAAACTGTTCCCACAAGGTTGGGAGCATGGAATTGTCCAAAATGTTTTGGTATATTAGAGCATTCAAAGTTCCTTTCACTGGAACTAAGGGGCCAAGCCCAACTCCTGAAAAACAACCCCACACCATCATTCCTCCTCCACCAAATATCACACTCTGCACAACGCAGTCCGAAATGTACCGTTTTCCTGGCAACCTCCAAACCCAGACTGGTCCATCATATTGCCTGATGGAAAAGCGTGATTCATCACTCCAGAGAATGCGTCTCCACTGCGTCTGCTGACCCCTCTTTGTCAGTTTACGTGGCCTAATACTTTGCGGCTGAGTTGCTGTTGTTCCCAAACTCTTCCATTTTCTTATAATAAAGCCGACAGTTGACTTTGGAATATTTAGGAGCGAGGAAATTTCACGACTGGATTTGTTGCACAGGTGGCATCCTATGACAGTTCCACGCTGGAAATCACTGAGCTCCTGAGAGCGGTCCATTCTTTCACAAATGTGTGTAGAAACAGTCTCCATGCCTAAGTGCTTGATTCTATACACCTGTGGCCGGGCCAAGTGATTAGGACACCTGTTTCTGATCATTTGGATGGTTGGCCAAATACTTTTGGCAATATAGTGTTGCTTCTGTAGGACAAAAAAATGGCCTAACTGTTCCCTATTGAGGCCTGCACTGTAATATCTATATTTTAATAATAATCATTAGAGATGTCCGATAATGGCTTTTTTGCCGCTATCCGATATTCCGATATTGTCCAACTCGTAATTACCGATTCCGATATCAACCGATACCGATATATACAGTTGTGGAATCAACAAATTATTATTATGCCTAATTTTGTTGTGATGCCCAGCTGGATGCATTAAACAATGTAACAAGGTTTTCCAAAATAAGAGAACAACTTCAACTCAAGTTATGGAAAAAAGTGCCAACATGGCACTGCCATATTTATTATTGAAGTGCACAAAGTGCTTTTTTTTTTTTTAACATGCCTCAAAACAGCATCTTTGAATTTGGGACATGCTCTCCCTGAGATAATCCTGAACCCACTACAACTATGGGAAATATTAAAGTTTGGTGATTTGGTAAAATTGCAAACAGCTAAAATGATGTACAAAGCAAACTATAACCTGCTACCAAAGAATGTACAACAATTCTTCTCAACTAAAGAGGAGAAATATAACCTTAGAGGAAAAAATAATTTAAAACATTTATATGCACGTACAACGCTTAAAACTTTTAGCATATCAGTATGTGGAATTAAATTATGGAATGGATTAAGTAAAGAAGTTAAAAATTGTACTGATATGATCCAGTTTAAGAGGTTGTTCAAAATAATAGTGCTTACAGAGTACAAAAAAGAAGAATTATGAGAAATACTTTCAACCTTATTGAAAATAAGATATTCTTCATCTCAGTATGTTAATAATGACTGAATTAATTAATTAATTACATATTACAAAACTGTTGTATACTAATTCATAGATGTTATTTTATTATATAAAAAGGTCAGTAAATGATTCTATATATTTGTAAACGCTTGAAGTGGGAAAGGGGTAGGATTAAATAAGCTTTGCTTCTTCCTACTCCTTTTCGGGCATGATGTAAAATGAAATGATATGAAATTGTGTGATGTATTATGATGTAAGTGTGTTCATGTTCGAAATAAACTAAAGAAAGAAAGAAAGAATACTACACTTTGACTTTCACAAAGTGCATTATTTTTTATTTATTTTAAACATGCCTCAAAACAACAGCTACAAAAACAATGAAGGCACACAGCTTCAGTCCAGAGTATACTTGAGTAATAAAGTAAACAATAACATAGTCCTCCTTTAGTGCAAGACTACCTGGCATACTGTATAACAGAAAATTATAAACTGAGCTCAATCTGCCCTGCTCTAACGTATTTGTATGAGTAACACAAATGTGCTGCAAGCGAGTGGTGAGTGCTTGAAGTGACCTACCGGTCAGCCAGAGCTTCTGAAATGCTGCGTTGAGACAGGCCACAACTTGGGCTTTCGCCCTGGGGTGTTTTTTGTTGTATTTTTGTTTTTTCTCAGCGGAGTCTTTAAGCGACAACTGTGTGGTACTACTTTTTTTCGGTGTTTGCTTTCCATCCATCTTCCGCTTGTATTCATGGTGTATCTATTCTTGAAGAGGTAGGAGATCAAATTACTCGTATTAAAGGAAGACTTCTGGTTCCTCCTCGCATAACCAACTTTTTGCAGCCATTGCAAATTGCCAGTTTTTTATCCGTCGGACACACTTTAAAATAATCCCAAACCATAGACATGGTGTCGTTAGTCAGTCACCAAGCTCGCTGGCTTGTTAGCCACGGCTACAGCACCGGCAACAACACATTCTTGTTGTTGTTATGCTTTGCTCACGGCGGTTTGATGAGGTCATCAAGCTTCGCCAGTAAACCTTTCATGCTGCAGTCGTGCTGCAACTCCTGTGTTGTGTGTGGGAGAGGGGAGGGGCTGCTGACTAGGAGACACAACTGCTCTGTACTGCAGTGTTTTAAAAAGTCATTAATTTTACTTTTTGAAACCGATACCGATAATTTCTGATATTACATTTTAAAGCTTTTATCGGCATGCCGATATTATCGGACATCTCTAATAATCATTATTAGTACATGAGTTGTGCATTGTGTTTTAAATAAGCAGAAATAAATAGTTTATGTTGCTCTTATTATCATTTCAATAAAGTGACACAACAGTAGAATTGACATGTTCTTTATTTGAAATAAAAAGCATGCCTATGTTTTAACACGAAAATAATACACTATATTGCCAAAAGTATTTGGCCACCTGCCTTGACTCATATATGAACTTGAAGTGCCATCCCGGGCCAAGTGATTAGGACACCTGATTCTGATCATTTGGATGGGTGACCAAATACTTTTGGCAATATAGTGTATCTATGTTTACAAACATCTTTAATTATTTGACTTTCCCATGATGTGCTTCTTAGTGTTTTTCTCAGGTTTAAACAGTATTATAAAGCATTTTGGCATAAAAATGCAAACAAGCAGTCCGTAACTAGAGGCCAGGATGGCAAATATCTCCACAGCGACAGTGAACTTGCCAGGAGAGCTCACATAAGCCGGGATGAAGGCGATCCAGACGACACAGAATATCAACATACTGAAAGTGATTAATTTCGCTTCATTGAAATTATCTGGTAGTTTTCGAGCTAAAAAAGCAATTAGGAAACATAACATGGCCAGGACTCCTATGTAGCCCAGAACAGCCCAGAAGCCCAAAGCAGAGCCGAGGTGGCACTCTAAGATGATTCTGTCTCTGTAAAGTAACATGTTCTTGAATGGCAAAGGAGGGCTGATGGTTAACCAAAGTATGCATATGACCACTTGTACCAGAGTGAATGCCGCAACACAGAGTCTCTGCTGTGTGGGTCCAAACCACTTCATTAGATTACTGCCTGGAAGTGAGGCTTTAAAGGCCAACAAGACCAGTATCGTTTTCCCTAGAACACATGAGATGCACAGCACGAAGGTGATGCCGAAGGCTGTGTGGCGCAGCATGCAGGACCACTCGGTGGGTCGGCCGAGGAAGGTCAGAGAGCACAGAAAGCACAGGGTCAAGGAGAAGAGCAGCAGGAAGCTCAGCTCGGAGTTGTTTGCTCGTACGAGCGGCGTTTCTTTGTGGCAGTAGAAGACTAACGTCGCTATCATGGTCAGGAACACTCCTAGCAAAGAGAACAAGGCTAAAAGAGTTCCCAGTATTTCTTCATAGGTCAAGAACTCTATTTTCTTTGGGATGCAGGCGTCTCTGTGTTTGTTGGACCAGAAGTCAGATGGACATTTCATGCAATGTAGAGAATCTGCAAAATGGCCAACCGTACAGTGTGTATTTACATTGAGTTGAAGGTTGTTCTTACAATGGAATAGTGACTTGTTTACCTGTTACATTACTGATCTCTCCTGCGGGGCAAATAATGCAGTCGTAGCAACACACCGGACGCCCTTTTTGAAGGACTTGGCGGGTTCCTGGAAGACAACTCTCACTGCACACTGACACGGGCACCTGTCACACAAACCCAGTGTGAACCAAGCATTAAACTACCTAGACCAGGCCTGGGCAATTATTTTGACTCGGGGGGCCAAATTTAGAGAAAAAAATTTGTCTGGGGGTTGGTATATCTGACAAATATAGCTAAACATTTTATGACAGACCGCCCTAATAAACAGAATAGAATTTAAAAAAAATTAACTGAACGAGACACCCAGAATGTACATGAAAATAAAGGAAGTGGGATTTACAATATTAACTATGAATGATAAAACACTGAATATTATAAATATAAATATAAATATAAACATCGACATATTTTACAATAAACAAAAATGCAACAAACACAGCAAAATATGAACGCGAAGGGTAAAAACAACCCCCGCCTACAATCTGATACATCTGATATATCACTAAGATTTAGAACTTTGTTGTAAAAATCTCCTTCCGCGTGTGTCTCTGACACCCGCATTTCAGGCTGGCCGCTCTGGAAACACTCTGTGGAAACGCTCCCCATCCACACTGCTTGGTGCCTTGTCTGAGCTGCTGTGACTTAGATTACCATAGTAACTAGTATGTAATGCAAAAGTGCAGATTCCAACCATTGAAATACTTTGTACAGTCCAAGACTTACGGTCATTTGAAAACATCACTGCACATCATAATGGCAGCTATAGTTTCCGGAAAAAAATGTTTGGGAATGTCCGGTGGGCCAGATTGAAAAGCTTAACGGGCCGCATGCTGCTTAATTTGCCCAGGTCTGACCTAGACAATGACTAATAAAACTCAACCACCACCTTGGAGTGTCCGTTTCCCCAGACCACTGGAATGTTGCTCATGATAAACTGATGGCTCTCTGCCAGAGAAGCGTCATAAATGCCCACTGTCACTCCCTCCATCATTCCTCCACTTTTCATTTGTAAGTTGACCAGCTCGTATTTTGCCGGTGAGTCACCGTTGCTGTCAAAATAAACTCTTTCCCCTCCTTGAGTGGTGAAGTTGACCTTGCCGAGATACTGCAGGACCTAGAGAGATGGTGCAACATGCAAACAATTTAGCAGAAATTGCACAAAATGTTAGGCGCTGTCACTGCACCTGCATGTGCTTTGTGCAAAATCCCACAGGAATATACAAAAACATAAATGATGAGTTTTGCTACAACACAAAACACATAAGGGGCTAACGTTTTCAACAAAAACATATTATTTTGCCATCATTTCAAAGCAGCTAATATTCTATGAGGGTAAAATGAATAGTAATTGTTTACCTGCCATGGCTTAATGTGTGCAGTATCAGCACAACTCCCATTGGAAAAGGGCCCTTTTCCTTCTTCACACCTGAATAGGTCGTTTAGGGCGTGGGCCACCGAGTAGACGGACTTGTAGACATTGTTGGTGAACCTCAGCTTGGACACGCTGGTGTATTGTGACTGGACGTCTTGCAGGCTCTCGTGGCCGCTGCAGGGCTTCCGTTGGCCGTTTGCGATTGCAGTTAGCGAGCAGTCAAACGTCTCCTCCCAAAAGTCTTGCACGAACCGGCTGTGCGGGAACTGCGAGGGGTGGAGCCCTCTCAGGTGCTCCTCCAGCCCGGGGATCTCAGCTCTGCTGACAGTGAAGCCCAGTGAGCCCGCAAGGACGCCGTGGCCCTCGCTTTCAGGCAGAGAGTGATCGGTGATCCAGGCATCACTGCCGACCCACTGCAGACCTGTAACGTTACGTCTGAACAGCTCCTTTGCCAGCAATTTGATTTCTCTATGACTCACAAAGGCCATAATCACTTTGGAAGTAGCACTTTGAATTGTGTCTGTTACCCTCTGCAGATCATTAGGTGGACCAGAGGATGAGAAGGCATCTGAATACTCAATGCACACTCCATATTCTTGTGCAGCCTGTATGAATGCAGCAATGCCATTGAGGCCATACTCATTGTCCACAGCTATGGCTCCAATCCACATCCAACCCAGGTGCTTGACCAGCTTTGCTAAAGCTCGACTCTGGTAGTAGTCACTGGGAATGGTTCTGAAAAAGGTTGGGTACTCTTTTCTGTTGCTGAGACAGGCACATGTGGCAAAATGGCTAACCTGTAATGAAACAGACAAACTCTGTACCAAATATTACATTGTTTACAATATTAAAGTCAATAAAAGCGTGTATTCATACCACCGGAACATTGAAGCGTCCGAGTATTGGTGCAAATGCAATGGTTGGTCTGGAACCTGAATGACCCAGGATAGCTTGTACCGTCTCTACTTTGGTACAGTTTTCATTGCGGATTTCTCTCTCGAGTCCACTCACCAGTGCCAGTGCCGCTCTCAGAATATCCATAGTCCCACAATCGTCGTATATCTTGTAACCCAGTTTGATGTCAGGTAGCATGTCTGGGTTCTTATTGATCTCATTGATAGCGAATATCATCGCCTGAGAGAATTTAAATTCCCTAAAGTTGAAGCTGGAGTGGCAAAAGAAATGCACTCATATGTCAGATTCAAATAATACAACAAACGGATAACTAGCATGCAAAGCAGTACATACTTTTTACACCTTCGCACCTCTGGAAGGACCTGAAATGTGTTAACTGCATAATCCTGCCCCGTGCGGAACGAAAAAATTCCTCCAATCACAAGATCCCCATGCTGCTCCAGCTCGGGCAGGTGTGGCGACCCTTGCATTCTGCACACACACTCCCCCCTCTTCGCTGCCAGCAAGACCAAAACCAAGAGGCTCAACGGCGACATGGTGCAGCTCTGCAGACCAGGCCAGCCAGCCAGCCACACGACACATAACACGGCTTTATACACTAAGGAGGGAGAAGTTGTCATGGTTCATCTCATACCTCAGGAGATTAGAAGAAACCAAACAAGTGAAGATGTGTTGTTTTGTGGAAATGTGTTTTTTATTCCAGAGCAAATAAAAAGAATGGAAATGATAATATAATCACAAGTAATGTACTGCATAGTTATTCTTCTTCTATGTATTCTTCAAAATATGCAATTAGATTTAAAAAGTTATTCTTCATGTGCAGTCTCATTCAGTTGCATTTCTTCAATGTATTGCGTTAACATAATTCTGCGTCAGATTAACTTCTCCTAAATTGACAACAGTATTGGGAATGGACATTACACCTGAAGGCAGTGAAAGTTTGTGAGGCAGCTGATGTTAAACCTGGGAGAGGGTGTGTTGGTTTTAAATATTGGTTTTAGTTACAAAGCCCAAAACCAGTGAAGTTGGCACATTGTGTAAATCGTAAATAAAAACAGAATACAATGATTTGGTAATCCTTTTCAATTTATATTCAATTGAATAGACTGCAAAGACCATATATTTAAGGTTCGAACTGTGTTTTTTTTTTGCAAATAATCATTAGCTTAGAATTTAATGGCAGCAACACATTGAAAAAAAGTTGGCACAGGGGCATTTTTACCACTGTGTTATATGGCCTTTCCTTTTAACAACACTCAGTAAACGTTTGGGAATTGAGGAGACCAATTTTTGAAGCTTTTCAGTTGGAATTCTTTCAGAATCAGAATCAGCTTTATTGTCATTACGCAAGGTAACGAGATTGAGGCCATTCCATACAGTGCGATGTGTGCATGCTAGAAAAACAATGTGCAAATATATAAAAATTAAAAAAAATAAAATAAAAAAAATGTAGAAGTGCAATGAATATGGTGTGAAATGAATATATACATGAAAAAACAAAACAAAAACAGGGTGGTTGGTGGAATGGGTTATTGCACCGAAGAGAAGGCAGTTATGAGGGACAATGGGGCAGTCCGTTCAGGATGGTTATGGCCCTGGGGAAGAAGCTGTTCTTTAGCCTGTTTGTTTTGGTTTTAATGCACCCATTCTTGCTTGATGTACAGCTTAAGTTGTTCAAGAGTCCGGGGTCTCCGTTGTGGTATTTTAGGCTTCATAATGCGCCACACATTTTCAATGGGAGACAGGTCTGGACTACAGGCAGGCCAGTCTAGTACCTGCACTCTTTTACTACGAAGCCACACTGTTGTAACAAGTGGCTTGGCATTGTCTTGCTGAAATAAGCAGGGGCGTCCAGATTTTCTGAACCTTTGATGATATTACGGACCGTAGATGGTGATATCCCTTAAATCCTTGCAATAGCTTGTTGAGAAATGTTGTTCTTAAACTGTTGGACAATTTGCTCACGCATTTGTTCACAAAGTGGTGACCCTCGCCCCATTCTTGTTTGTGAATGACTGAGCATTTCATAGAAGCTGCTTTTATACCCAATCATGGCACCCACCTGTTCCCAATTAGCCTGTTCACCTGAGGGACGTGTTAATTAAGTGTTTGATAAGCATTCCTCAACTTTTTCAGTCTTTTTTGCAACACAAATGAGCTAATATTTGCAAAAAATAACAAAAGTTTACCAGTTTGAACATTAAGTATATTGTCTTTGCAGTCTATTCAATTGAACATAGGTTGAAAAGGATTTGCAAATCATTGTATTCTGTTTTTATTCACGATTTACTGGTTTTGGGTTTTCTACAATAATTACATCAATATTTTTTGTTTTCACAAAATCTTTTGTCCTTTTATATTGTTTATAAACTCAGGAAATACGTCCCTGGACACATGAGAACTTTAATTCTGACTAATGTACCACCCTGTAACTACTTGGTATTGGATCCATACCCAAAGTTGTAGTATCTCCCAAAACATATGTAACATATCCAAACAACAGAAGAATATGTGCTTATTACATCTTAACAGAAGTGTAGATAGAATATATTAAAATGGAAAGTAATCCGGTATTAACAGCAAATGAACAAGTAGATTAATAATCCATCCATCTATTAATTTTTTACTGCTTGTCCCTCATAATTTTGACAAAACTATACAATCGGAAATGACACAATATGTTACTGCATACACCAGTAGGGAAATTAGGAGCGTTTGTAACCAGTTTGCTTACTTACTATTCAAAGCAAAGTTGTCCATATGTTCACTAAGTTAATTATTGCCAAAAATGTTCTTCAATTGCAATAAGAAACATACACTATGTTTAATGAGTTTTTGTTAAAATAAAGACAGCAATTAAATATTTTTTGGGATATGCTTTATTTTGAAAAGTATCAAAGTACTGAAAAACAATTTGGTACTGGTCCCAAAATATTGGTATCTGAACCTTGGTGCCTCAGACCGGAAGTCTCTGCAGAGAGTGGCAAGGACGGCAGAAAAGATCATCAGGACTCCTCTTCCTCCTATCCAGAAAATCGCAAAAAGCCGCTGCCTGACCAGGGCTCAGAAAATCTGTAGTGACCCCTCCCACCCCACCAAGGACTGTTTTCACTGCTGGACTCTAGAAAGAGGTTCCGCAGCCTCCGTAGCAGAACCTCCTGGGTTCTGTAACAGCTTCTTCCTTCAGGCCATCAGACTTTTGAACGCATTGATTGATTGATTGATTGAGACTTTTATTAGTAGGTTGCACAGTGAAGTACATATTCCGTACAATTGACCACTAAATGGTAACACCCGAATACGTTTTTCAACTTGTTTAAGTTGGGGTCCACTAAATTGATTCATGATACAGATATATACTATCATCATAATACAGTCATCACACAAGATAATCATCAGGGTATATACATTGAATTATTTACATTATTTACAATTCGGGGTGTGGATGGGGGGGGGGGGGGGTTAGGTTTGGTTCTTATCAGTCATCAACTATTGAGAACAGAGAAATGGACATTGAAACAGTGTAGGTCTGACTTGGTACGATATGTACAGCAAGTAGTGGACATAGAGAGAGAGAGAGAGAGAGAGAGAGATCAGAAGGCATAAGAAAAGTATCTACATTTGATTATTAACAATCCGGGGAGGGTGTTAGTTTAGGGTTGTAGTTGCCTGGAGGTGTACTTGTATTGCGGTTTTGAAGGAGGATAGAGATGCCCTTTCTTTTATACCTGTTGGGAGCCCATTCCACATTGATGTGGCATAGAAAGAAAATGAGTTAAGACCTTTGTTAATTCGGAATCTGGGTTTAGCGTGGTTAGTGGTGCTCCCCCTGGTGTTGTGGTTATGGCGGTCATTTACGTTAAGGAAGTAGTTTGACATGTACTTCGATATCAGGGATGTGTAGCAAATTTTATAGACTAGGCTCAGTGCAAGTTGTTTTACTCTGTCCTCCACCCTGAGCCAGCCCACTTTGGAGAAGTGGGTAGGAGTGAGGTGGGATCTGGAGTCGAGGTCTAGAAGTAATCTGACTAGCTTATTCTGGGATGTTTGGAGTTTAAATTTGAGGGTTTTGGAGGTGCTAGGGTACCAGGAGGTGCATGCGTAATCGAAAAAGGGTTGAACGAGAGTTCAAAATAGTTCCCTCAATTCCCCCCCAAAACGGATTAACTCGCTGGAATATAAAGACAATATAACATACATTCATAAACGTGGATAAATACGAAAAAATGCAATATATTCATCTGTACAGTAATCTATTTATTTATACCTGCACATTATTGCTCTTTTATTCTGCACTACAACGAGCTAATGTGTTTGAATGACAATAAAAAGGAAGTCTAAGTCTAAATAGCAGTTTATTTTTATTTATTTTAGAATGCACAGAAAAGGGAAAGACATGTGTTCTTGTCTCAGAGAAGGATTGTGAATGATGGGAAAAATAATAAAACGGTCGCCATGATTGATAAGTTTTACTAATTAAGAGGTGATCACCGTCTCTAAATCTAAACAAATGTGTTGAGTTGTGAAAAGTATTCATAAGGATTGTAGTCTCCCTTTACTCATCATGTTCTTTTTTGTGTTCTTCTCAGGTCGCATTAGTATTATGTAACATTTAGGAACAAATATGCAAATGAGCAATCCAAAGCTGGAGGCCAATATCGCAAATATTTCCACAGTGACACTGAACTTGCCAGGGGAGCTGATATAAGCGGGGATGAAAGTGATCCACACTGCGGAAAATATCAACATGCTAAAGGTAATCAATTTGGCTTCGTTAAAGTTATCGGGCAACTTCCGCGCCAAAAAGGCAAGAATGAAACACAACACGGCCAAAAGACCGATGTAGCCAAGCACAGCCCAGAATCCCACGGCTGAACCCACGGCGCACTCGAAAATGATTTTATCTTTATACTCCTTTAAATTCTTCAGAGGAAAAGGAGGAGCCATTGTTAGCCAGAGGATGCATATGATGACTTGTATAAGAGTGAACGCCAGCACACTAAGCCTCTGCTGAAGAGGCCCAAACCACTTCATGACGTTACTGTCAGGAAGTGTGGCCCTGAAGGCCATCAGCACCACTATGGTCTTCCCCAGAACGCAAGAGATGCAAAGCACGAAGGTGATGCCGAAAGCTGTGTGGCGCAGCATGCAGGACCACTCGGTGGGCGGGCCGATGAAGGTCAGAGAGCACAGGAAGCACAATGTCAAGGAGAACAGCAACAGGAAGCTCAGCTCCGAGTTGTTGGCCCTGACGATGGGCGTTTTCCTGTATTTAAAGAAAACACAGGCTACAGCCGCTGTCATGCACGAGCCCAGTAAAGATGCCACGGTAAGTAACGCTCCCATGACCTCCTCGTAAGACAGGAACTCGGCTTCTTTTTTCAAGCAGGCGTTTCTTCTCTCATTTGGCCAGAACTCAGAGGGACATCGCGCGCATGTGACAGAATCTGAAATTGAAAACATTTCTCAGACTACATTTTCATTAATATCTGTGTGAAGTCTTATCTTTTGTAGCTCCGGTTTATGATTACGTTTTGCATTTCAGCCTGATATCGTTTTCCAAGTATGCACTCATTTTGATTTGATAAGAGGTTAAGCATACACCGTATTTTCCGGACTATAAGGCGCACTTAAAATCCTTTTTTTCCCTCAAAACTCGACAGTGTGCCTTATAACCCGGTGCACCTAATGTAAGGAATAAGTTTGGTTGAGCTTACCCACCTCGAAGCAATTTTATTTGGTACATGGTGTAATGATAAGTGTGACCAGTAGATGGCAGTCAAACATAATATATAAGTGTAGGCTGCACCGTTTGATGTGCTTCAACATACGAGTATTATTATGGTGTGTGTCTAAGGTAAGACATATAATCTGGCTTTTTGTTTCGCAATATTATGCAAAAGCAACTTTTCTTACCTTCTGGTACTTGCTGATATGTGTTTTGGATTTGCATAAATCCTGAAAAATTGCGCGCGTCCACCTTTGTAGTCCGTAGTCGATAAGCTTCTTCTTTTTCTCTATCTTCTTGTTATGGGACATTCATCCTCCACTGTTGCCATTTCTAATATACAGTAGTGTAAAGTTCTTACTCATAAACTCACCATGAAAGCACTAAAACATACCGGTGTAGTGAGTTTACATTATTCACCCGAACTTTGGTTATAAGAGTTCCGGTCGAACGGTTTTTCATGAGACACATTTCTGGTGTTGTGGTTTCCGGATAAGGAGATGCTGCTCCGTTATTGATTGAAGTCTGAATGTCATTAAAACAGTTAGCTCCATCTTTTGACTCTTCCTCGACTCCCGTCCTTGCACGCTACACCGCTACAACAAAGATGACGGGGAGAAGGCGCTGTCGAAGGTGAGCCACGTAAATAAGACTGCCCACAAAACGGCAAATTCGGAAGCGACTGTCAGAAAGCGGCTTGAAGATGATCTGTAAAACATAATCTATGCAACATTTTGACCAAAGAATTACCATTACATGTTATGTAGACCACAAGGAAGTGTTTTACATTTAGAAAAAAGAATAAATAATGTGACTCCTTTATGCACCCTATAATCCGGTGCGCCTAATTTATTTAAGTTAAGTTAAAGTACCAATGATTGTCACACACACACACTAGGTGTGGCAACATTATTCTCTGCATTTGACCCATCACCCTTGATCACCCCCTAGGAGGTGAGGGGAGCAGTGGGCAGCAGCGGTCAACAATAGACCATTCATCGGCAGTTCGCTTTATAATCCGGTGTGTCCTATGGTCTGGAAAATACGGTATATATATTTATTTTTTTCAAAGTTCTGACTACCTGTTATGTTGCTATATTCACCCTCTGCACACCTCACACAGTCATAGCAGCAGACATGCCTTCCTTTCTGCAGAACTTTGCGTGTCCCCGGGCGACACTTCTCACTACAAACTGACATCGGCACCTGCATTATTTAAAAACTGAGTGAATTCTCCTATAAATTGCAATTTAACTTTGTCTATTGCACCCCTGCTTACCTGGTGGGTGTGCTGTGCCCAAACCAGAGACTTAGTATGCAAAGTCAGCTGTTTGTCTGCAGATGCGTCATACAAACCGACTGTGACAAATGTGACGACCCCCTTTTCTCCGGGCTGCCAGTTTATGATTTCATATTTGGCTGTTGGGTCTCCATTCTCATTGAAGTAAACTTCATCTCCTTCCTTAGTTATGAATCGAATATTCTTCATGTGGTGTAAAATCTAAGCAGAGATACATATAAATGTTAGTTAGCTTATATATTTCCTTTTTTTTTACACTTTGGAATGTACTTACTGTGAATGGCTTTAGCTGCATCTTTGTGTTACATGTTGTGTTACAACCAAGAATACCATGAAGTGCGTGGACGACAGTGTACACTGCTTTATAGACATTATTAAATATTGGCATGAGTGACATATCAGTGAAGCTGTTGTGAATGTTGCCCAGGTCCTCAAAATCACTGCACTTCCTCTGACTCCTGGAGGACAAGTTTGTTTGCTTGAGCTGACAGTTGAACAATGTCTCCCAGAATTTTTTGAAAGTGTCATCACCAGATGAATTGAGGGGTTTGACGTCCAATATGAACTCCCTCATGCCCGATACATGTGCTTTGGGAATCGACAGGCCGATGGCTCCATCCAAGATGTGATGCTGATCAATAGCGGCAGTTTGGGAATCAAATATCCAAGATTCAGTGCCAACCCACTGGTAGCCGGTCAGGTTATGATAAGACAATTGGGGTATCAGCACATCTAAGTCCATGTGGGAGAGGAACGCGACAATCACTTTGGAAGTGGAACCCTTAATGACATCTATTATCTTTTGTATTTTGTCTGGTGGATCAGTCCTAAAGAAAGACACTGAGTACTCCAGGCAGATACCGAGCTGCCGGGCAGTCGCTGTAAATGTGGCCATTCCGTTGTTACCATAATCATCATTGGTGTTAATAGCTCCAACCCAGGTCCACCCGAAGTGCTTGACTAGCTGTGCCAGGGCTCTACTTTGGTAGTAATCACTAGGTATTGTTCTGAGGAAAGACGGGTATTTGACTTTATCGCTGAGGCAAGCACAGGTGGCAAAGTGACTGATCTGCAGGAATAGAGGACGTCATTATTAACAATATTTAGTTATCATTGACTATACATTACACCCAGTCCTACCCACCAGTGGGATGTGAAAGGGTCCGATGACAGTAGCTATAGCCATGCAAGGAGAGGACGACGTCTCACCCACAATAGCCTGAACTTGGGCTGGTCTGGTGCAGAGCTCGTCCAAAGGACCGTCCGATTCCCCATTGGCCATAGCCAGTGCAACCCTCACCCCTCTAGAAATGGAGCCGCAAGAGTCATAGATTTTATAGCCCAGAGTGAGACCGGGCAGCAGGTCTGTGCTGTTGTTTATCTCCTCGATGGCAAAGAGCATAGCCTGGGCAAACTGGAATCCCCTAAAATTCAAACTGGGTGCAGATAGTTGCAAGCAGCTTTATGCAAAAATGTAAAGTGAATACAATCAAATGTTCTTGCTATGGTTTACCTGGTGCACTGCAGTGGAGGCGGCTTGTGCTCGTAGGTATCCTTTCGGTCATTCCAGCTGCTGTGGAGAGAAAAGATGCCCCCCAACATGATGTCTCCGTCCTTAAACAGCTGGGGGTTCTCAGTATTTCCTCTGCGCTTGCAGATTGGCTGATCGGCCCAAGAGAAAGACGCTACCAGGAATAGGTGTAGTAGTGCCCAACCCTGCTCTGCCCACCTGTGTGTGGACGTCATGGTGTCTGAGCATGAGGCCAAGTTGCAGAGTAACATGGCTGGACCATTAGTGTGAATCAGGAGCACTGCACGTTTTATACCTTTTAAAGCAGCATATAATCAGTCTGCAAGGAGGGGCAGGAGGTGGGAGGTACCAAGAGAAATTAATGTATTTTTATAAAATAAAATGCTTCAAAAAAGAGCCCACGTTTATGTTGTTTGGAATGTGTTGAATTTAAGTTGTATTTAACCCGTGTAATCAGTTTTGCATTGTTAAACTTTAAGAAACAAGCCTTTGTCCAGTATATTCTATCATATGCAGAAAGTATGAGTATTTCCAACAATTTCCATTTCCAGAATCAGAATCCCTTTTAGTTTAAAGTACAGCAAATGTAGTTCAACAATACAATAACCCACCACTTCATTGGGTACTTCACACCAAATTTGAGACCCAAAAGAAAGCTCTATCCAAAATAGTGTGTTTTCAAAACATATTACAGAAAATAAAAAGCACATTCTTAAACTAATACCTTTCTGAATCAAGTGTACATTGGTAAACAGGGATGGGTGCTTTTGAATCGATACTGGTACTCAACAATACCAATTGTTTGTTCTTTTGCTTGTGTTAATGTGTTAAAAAATGTTGTTTTTTCGATATTAAAATCTTTTTTATTAATTAAATTTTAATTCAATTTGTGAAAGATAATGTAGTTTGACAGTTTTAATTTGTTATTTTTTTACACTTTTGAGTCTCATTTGCAAGTATTGTACTTAGGGCTGGGCGGTATATCGGATATAATCGATATATCGCAGGTTTGTCTCTGTGCGATATAGAAAATGACTATATCGTGATATTCGAGTATACGTCCTCACGCAGTTGCTTTTATCTGCGGACATTACACTTCAGGCTTTTCTCACTCTTTCTTGTATCTGCTTCTCACAGAGACATAAAACAAGCGCACCTTCTTACATATGTCACATACTGTCGCAACGTCATACGCCTTCGCGGAGCAGACAGGTAAGCGACATGGTAAAGTTAGCTGTGATACTAGCGGTGTGGTAACAAATGAAGGAATAATTAATTCCCAAGAAAAAGAGCAGGGAGTCCATCGTCTGGCAGTGGTTGGCTTCAAGAGGGAAGATGTTTTACAAGTATGCAGCAAAAGCTTTGCTACAAAAAGTAGCACCACTGCTAATGTGTAGCACCATTTGAAAAGTCACCCGCTAGAGCAGAGGTCCCCAAACTACGGCCCGCGTGCCGGATGCGGCCCCCCAGCATCCAAAATCCGGCCAACAGGAAGTCCCAAGTTAAAAAAAAATTTTTTTTAATTTTTAAATTTTTTCTTTAACATTTTTTTTTTTTGATTATTATTATTTTTTATCTTTCCTTTCTAATGCATTTTCTACCGCTTGTTACTCTTGGTGTCTCCTAGCCGCTCAGGCAAATCATATTGTATAAAAATGACTTTTCCCATCAATAACGTGACAATGTTAAATGTTGATGAACATCAATGTTAATTGATGTTAAATGACAAAACTGATTATAAAGATAATGTATGTATATATATATATATACATATATGTATATGTATATGTATGTATATATATATATATATATATATATATATATACATATATATACATACAACCTGGCCCCCAGCCAAATTTTTTTAACCCAATGCGGCCCCCGAGTCAAAAAGTTTGGGGACCCCTGCGCTAGAGAATGAAGTCTTGAAACCCCGCATGTCAACATCTCCAGCCGGTGCCACACCAACAAAATGCTGAAGCAACAATTTCCAGATCAACACCGTATGAAGAAAAAGTCAACAACAGAAGGAGATAACGTCCACAGTAAACTACCACATAGTGAAGGACATACACTATTGGATTTCCTTTTATGCAGCTAATTTTTATTTGACAGTTATTGAAATATCTTGTGTGAAATCATGCACAAAAGTGCACTTTATATGTTTTAAACTATTGTATTGGCGTTCTGTACAAAAGCACTGTAATTTAGTGTTGTTATGATATGTCATCTTAGTGACATCATGCACAAAAGTGCACTAATAGCTTGTTTTAAAATGTCTCTGACAATCTTGCACTTTCTGTTTTTGAATTTACATGAATGTTTGTGCCACTTCTTAATAACTGTTTAATAAATACAGTTTTGGTAAATTGACTTAGTTGTGATTTCCCTCTCTGCATGAAAGTTTAAAATGAGCATATATTAATGCAGTATGAACAAAAATGTTTTAATGTAGACACATAGAATCATCATACTGCTGTGATTGCATCAAGTGTTCATTCAAGGCTAAGGCAAAATATCGAGATATGATATTTAGGCCATGATGGCATGGCCTAAAAATATTGAGATATTAAAAAAAGGCTACATGGCCCGCCCTAATTGTACTGTATTATAAAGTAGACTTTGCATGCAGTTGCAATTACAAGATTGCTGTAGTGCACAGGTGTCAAACTCGTTTTCATTGAGGGCCACATCGCAGTTATGGTTGCCCTCAGAGGGCCGCGTTTAACAATGAGTAATATAGGAATATATATATAATACCCCGTTTCCATATGAGTTGGGAAATTGTGTTAGATGTAAATATAAACGGAGTTGAATATGCTACAAAGACAACATATTTAATGTTCAAACTGATAAACATTTTTTTTTTTGCAAATAATCATTAACTTTAGAATTTGATGCCAGCAACACGTGACAAAGAAGTTGGGAAAGGTGGCAATAAATACTGATAAAGTTCAGGAATGCTCATCAAACACTTATTTGGAACATCCCACAGGTGTGCAGGCTAATTGGGAACAGGTGGGTGCCATGATTGGGTATAAAAGTAGATTCCATGAAATGCTCAGTCATTAACAAACAAGGATGGGGCGATGGTCACCACTTTGTCAACAAATGCGTGAGCAAATTGTTGAACAGTTTAAGAAAAACCTTTCTCAACCAGCTATTGCAAGGAATTTAGGGATTTCACCATCTACGGTCCGTAATATCATCAAAGGGTTCAGAGAATCTGGAGAAATCACTGCACGTAAGCAGCTAAGCCCGTGACCTTCGATCCCTCAGGCTGTATTGCATCAACAAGCGACATCAGTGTGTAAATGATATCACCACATGGGCTCAGGAACACTTCAGAAATCCACTGTCAGCAACTACAGTTGGTCGCTACATCTGTAAGTGCAAGTTAAAACTCTCCTATGCAAGGCGAAAACCGTTTATCAACAACACCCAGAAACGCCGTCGGCTTCGCTGGGCCTGAGCTCATCTAAGATGGACTGAAACAAAGTGGAAAAGTGTTCTGTGGTCTGACGAGTCCACATTTCAAATTGTTTTTGGAAACTGTGGACGTCGTGTCCTCCGGACCAAAGAGGAAAAGAACCATCCGGATTGTTATAGGTGCAAAGTTGAAAAGCCAGCATCTGTGATGGTATGGGGGTGCATTAGTGCCCAAAACATGGGTAACTTACACATCTGTGAAGGCACCATTAATGCTGAAAGGTACATATAGGTTTTGGAGCAACATATGTTGCCATCCAAGCAACATTACCATGGACGCCCCTGCTTATTTCAGCAAGACAATGCCAAGCCACGTGTTACATCAATGTGGCTTCATAGTAAATGAGTGCGGGTACTAGACTGGCCTGCCTGTAGTCCAGACCTGTCTCCCATTGAAAATGTGTGGTGCATTATGAAACCTAAAATACCACAACGGAGACCCCCGGACTGTTGAACAACTCAAGCTGTACATCAAGCAAGAATGGGAAAAAATTCCACCTGAGAAGCTTAAAAAATGTGTCTCCTCAGTTCCCAAACGTTTACTGAGTGTTGTTAAAAGGAAAGGCCATGTAACACAGTGGTGAACATGCTCTTTCCCAACTACTTTGGCACGCGTTGCAGCCATGAAATTGTAAGTTAATTATTATTTGCAAAAAAAAAATAAAGTTTATGAGTTTCAACATCAAATATCTTGTTTTTGTAGTGCATTCAATTGAATATGGGTTGAAAAGGATTTGCAAATCATTGTATTCCGTTTATATTTACATCTAACACAATTTCCCAATTCATATGGAAACGGGGTTTGTACATTAACAATATATTTTTTTACATAAGCTGCAAAAAAAATCTTTATATTTTACTTTAAAAACTGGCAGCTCAGTCACCAGAATGTTACAGTGAAAGCAGTGTGTTTTTTACAGCATTTAAGAAATGGAATAAATGGAATGGAATGGAGAAACAATACCGCTGTTTTTAGCGGTAAAATTCATGCAACAAAGCTGCCAGGTTTTTTTTTACCGTAAAATCTTGTTGTTGTTTTTTTTTCGTTATTTAATGTTTTAGTGTTTTACTGTATATGGAGAAAAAAAAGTACCAATGTTGATTTTACAGTAAAAAACTCAGTTGGCGGATTTAACCGTAAAATCTATTGTCAATTTTACAGTGTACAATTAGATTGATAATTTGTTTTGAAATCATAAGTCAAGCAGATATTTAAGTACAGTATTTACCTTTATTTTAACAAAAAACATTTTTGCAATACACGATAGTATATATTTGGATTTTGATAATATTTAATTTTAAAATATATGCAATTGCATGCAGTATATGCTTTTAATGTCAAAGACAAGGCAAGGCAAGGCAACTTTATTTGTTTAGCACTTTTCATACACAAGGCAGACTCAAAGTGCTTCACAGCACAACATGTGGGACAACAAAGTGAAATGAAAGAAAATAAAGGCAAAATTAAAAATTACAATTCAAATTAAAATGCAGACAATAAAAAATAATAACAGTGCGGACGTTAAAAGTTAAAAAATTTAGCTGAAAGCTAAGGTGAACATAAAAGTTTTTAGTCTAGTTTTGAAAGTAGTCAGAGTTGGGGAAAGTCTGACATCTTCAGGAAGTTTATTCCAGCTATTTGTTGCATAGTGACTGAATGATGCTCTCCCTTGATTTGAGTTTACTTTGGGGACTGCTAACAGATTGGTTTCAGAAGATCATAGTGATCTAGAGGGCTTTCAAAAGGGAAATAAATATATTTAGTAAGAAAAGATTAAGCATTTTATTAACGCATATTATTTATAGGCTTTCGCGGGCCACTTAAAATAATGTGGCGGGCCAGATTTGGCCCTCGGGCCTTGAGTTTGACACCTGTGCTGTAGTGTATAGATTACGGTATGTTGCCTAGCGGGGAAGTAGTCTTTGCCATGAAATGGAATGTTATGTTGAGCCCTACAAAGTGTTTATACTGTAAGTATTGTACTTATTACACACTAGCTGTTTGATTGTTTGATTGATAACGCGAATCTCAAATTTGGGGGTGTTAAAAATTGCCGTGTAAAATTGAGCTACCACAGTTTGAACAAGTGGAGCCAAACTTTATGTTCAAACACTTTGCATCAGGCATATTTGCTTTGCTGCCATGGAAAAAGGTAGCATTACCTAGAAACAATCTGCTCTGAGTACTGCTGTAGTGCTTGTTTTACCAAGTGTTTGAGCTGGTGACCAGTCTGTAACCGGATGTAACGTCAAGGGAAACAAAGGTTTCGAAATATGATACTGTTTGATTTTATGCGAATTGATACCCGTTAGTACCGACGGAATTCGATACCTATCCCAATTGGTTAGTGTGGAGAATGCATATATTTTTAAGAGTTCTTTCTTTATTCATAGTCATGTTTAAAGCAGCTAATATTTCCCATGTGTACTCTTTATGCTTGTAACTTATGTACGCAAGTAAACTCTGTGCCTTACCTTGAAGGCGTTGGAATGTGGGAGTATGGTGTACTCCCTTTTTACCTTATCAGTATTAGAACAATGAGGCTGTATTCCTTTCTGTGCGGGTGGGGGCTGTTTTCGTACTCAATAAGCTGTCTCTTTCCGTTTGATTTTCAGACCGCTTCGAGATGCTGATATTACTGCATTGTAAGGGTGGTCTCCTAAAGCTTTAGCAGAACTTGATAATATTCCTATTCTGTCTTGATGGTTCTTCTTACTCAACATATGTCATCTGAAATAACTTGGAATTGACCAGTGACTTTAATTCCCTGAGAGGAAGACTGGTCAGACGCAACATTAGACAGACTTTTTGACACAGCTCTTGTATTAGCTCTAAAAACAGGTATCAAATAAATTGTTCAATGAGCGTATATTTACTGGAGTCTGTTTATATTATAACAGGAGTGGTTATATCACCTCAACATAAAATAAAACACAGCAAAACATAGGTTATCTACACATAATCTTATCAGTACAACTTTTGAATAGTAATTTTCCAGGCAAAAGCTAATCTTACAATGCCATTAAAATATTCCACTGTCATTGTTTTTTCCCAATCACATGTTTCTTTGTATTCCTCTCTGGTTTCAACTGTAAAATATTAAATTTTGGTGCAAATATACAGAAAAGTAACCCAAAGCTTGATGCCAGAATTGCAGAGATCTCTACTGTGACTGTAAACTTTCCGCGAGAGCTGACATAAGCAGGGATAAAAGAGATCCAGACTGCACAGAATATCAACATGCTGAAAGTGATTAATTTTTGAAAGTTTTCGAACCAGAAAAGCGAGGACGAAGCACAGAACAGCAAGCAGGCCGATATACACCAACACAACACAGAACCCAGCTGGAGAACACAAGCAGAGCATTGAACCATTATGTTGCCTTGAAGGCCATTACTACCGAGACGCAAGAAAGGGACAGGGCAAAAGTAATACCAAAGGCCGTGTGGCGCAGCATGCAGGACCAGTCTGAGGGCTTGCCCATGAACGTCAGTGAGCACAGGAAGCACAAGGTCAGGGAGAAGAGCAGGAGGAAGCTCAGCTCTGAGTTGCTGGCTCTCACAAGAGGAGTGTGTCGGAAGCAGAAGAAGATACATGACACCATTACAGTTAGACTTGCTCCAAAGAGTGAGCATGTGGTCAGCAAAGCCCCCATGGTTTCTCCATAGGACAGGAACTCAATCACCTTTGGCACACACTGGCTGTGGTCTTTATTGGACCAATCCTCTCGCATGCACTGGAAACACTCTGCAGAATCTAAATAGAACACATGCACCGAGTGTATGTAGTCAAGGTAGTACGCACACCACTCACCATTGACAGTCAAAATTGAGCATCATGATTTTCTTTAGTTTATACAGCTCATCTGTCATTAGACTGAGCAAGTGTACTTAATGGTGTGGCCAGTCAGTGTGTGTAGCAGTGTTGCCCAGATACCAATATTTTGGAACCAATACCAAAATGATTTCGATACTTTTCGGTACTTTTCTAAATAAAGGGGACCACAAAAAATTGCATTATTGGCTTTATTTTAACAAAAAATCTTAGGGTACATTAAACATACATGTATGTTTCTTATTGCAAGTTTGTCCTTAAATAAAATAGTGAACATACTAAACAACTTGTCTTTTATTAGTAAACGGCAAACAAAGGCTCCTAATTTATCTGCTGACGTATGCAGTAACATATTGTGTCATTTTCCATTCTTTTATTTTGTCAACATTATTAAGGACAAGTGGTAGAAAATGAATGATTAATCTACTTGTTCATTTACTGTTAATATCTCCTTACTTTCTCTTTTAACATGTTCCATCTACGCTTCTGTTAAAATGTAATAATCACTTATTCTTCTGTTGTTTAATACTTTACATTAGTTTTGGATGATACCACAAATTTAGGTATCAATCCAATACCAAGTTTAGGTAAAGTTAAAGTACCACTGATAGTCACACACACACTCAGTGTGGTGAAATTACCCTCTGCACTAGACCCATCCCCTTGTTGGACCCCCTGGGAGGTGAGGGGAGCAGTGAGCAGCAGTGGTGGCCATGCTCGGGAATCATTTTGGTGATTAAACCCCCAATTCCAACCCTTGATGCTGAGTGCCAAGCAGGGAGGTAATGGGTCCCATTTTTATAGTCTTTGGTATGACTCGACCGTCGTTACAGGATCATACATTGGTAATATTCAAAGTCTTCATGTGTCCAGGGACATTTTTCCTGAGTTTATAAACATAATATACATTTAAAAGAAACGAAAGAAGATGTTGTGATGCCAAAACATATCGACGTAATCATAGTAGTATCGACTAGATACGCTACTGTACTTGGTATCATTACAGTGGGGGCGGACCGGTACTTTTCAGAGGCGGTATAGAACCGAACATGATTAATTAGTATCGCGGTACTATACTAATACTGGTATACCGTACAACCCTAGTGTGTAGCTAACAGAACATTAATATTTCATCTTAAAACTCACTGGTGGAGTTGCTGTTCTCCCCAGCAGCACAAGCGATGCAGGAAAAGCAGCAGATTGGTTTTCCTCTAATGGCGACTTTACGAAAGCCTGGCAGACAACTGTCACTGCACACGGACTCGGGTCTCTGTAACAATCAGCAGCACTCCATTTTAAATACCATGGACACATCTCAGTTTTTCTACGGAGATGGGTACCTTTGAGGAATCAGTAGCCCATGTGATGTTGATTCTGTTCATCTTGAATTGATTTCCCTGTGGTAGTGAAGCATCGTAGCTCCCGACAGCCACAAACGCAACACCTCCCACTGCGTCTTTCTGCCAGTTCACCAGCTCATATGTTGCAGCGGGGTCTCTGTTCTTATCAAAGTGCACATTTTCACCGGACTGAAGAGTGAAGTTTACAGTTTGCAGGTGTTTCACAACCTAAAAATGGGAAAAGCTTTTCAGTTTCCTAACAGAAAATGTAGTTAAATAAAGTCATTACTTTAAGGAGGTGACTTCTAACCTTCTCTGTCTCTAAGATATCTGGCCAAACACATGACAGGGTCACATTGGAGACACTTTGTCGACATCGGAACATGTTATGTGTGGCGTGGGCCACTGCATACACAGCCTTATACACATTGTTAGATATCCTCAGGTCGGACACGTCCGTAAAAGCATTGTCAATATTCTCCAGCCTCTCAGAGCCAGTACAGTGCTTAGTACCATGTGGGTCGGAATGAAAGCTACAGTCAAAATTTGCTTCCCAGAATTCTTTGAGCAGTTCATTCTGAGTTGGGTTAACCTGCAGCAGAAACTCTCGCAGGCCAGGGATTTTGGTCTTTCTGATGGTGAAACCCAGAGCCCCTGTCAGGATGTGTGAGTACTTCTTGATGGAGAGACGTTTGGCTGTGATCCAGGATTCACTGCCAACCCACTGCAACCCGGTCAGGTTCTGGTTTATCGCTTCTTCCAGCAAAACGTCCATCTCGCCCCGTGCGAGGAAAGCAACTAAAACCTGAGCTGTGCCGCTGCCGATCCTTCTGACAATTTGTGACACCTTCTCGGCGGAATCAGACCTGGAGATGGCTTCAGAGTACTCAACACAGACTCCTTCTTGGCCTGCAGCTGCAATAAATGTAGCCATGCCATTGTTGCCATAGTCGTTGTTGCTTCTAACGGTGCCGACCCAGGACCAGCCAAAGTGTTTGACCAATTTTGCCAAGGCTCTGTTCTGGAAGTAGTCACTGGGGATGGTTCTAAAGAAGGTGTGATACTCCTTTCTGTTACTTAAACAGGCACAAGTGTCAAAGTGGCTGATCTGGAGAAAAAAATGAGAGAGAAAAAAGTGAGACTCACAAAAGCGACAATAGTGACAACAATTAAATATTTACCACCGGTGTTTGGAAAATCCCAGATGTTTGTAACATGGCGATGGTTCAGGATGACTCGGAGGCACCAATGATGGCGTGAACCGATGATTGACTTGAGCAGTTTGGTGCTTGTGGTCCATTCGTCAGACCCATGGCGGCATGCACTGAAGGCAGCTCTGACCCACAGGTGTCAAACACCTTATAGCCGATGGAGACGTTGGGCAGCAGACAGCTATTGTTGATGTCCTTGATTGCGAATATCATTGTTTGCGCAAAACGTAATTCTCTAAGATTTATCCTGAAAAAAAAGCATTCAGACTGTATGTTCATACAGTGTGTACCATCAACACAAAAGAGCATCTAGTACCTGGAACATCTTATGGGTTCTGGAGTCTCTCTGAAAGACAGTTGAGGCTTGGAAATTTGACTATGTATGAAAAATGCACCTCCAATGGTGATGTCCTGTTCCTCAGATAAGAGAGGGAATTCTAGCCTACCCAACGCCTCACAAAGTGGAGCCTCATCCTCCGCTGCGAAGGCTGTTATGAGAAACACAAGAAGTAACATCCCACAGACGCAGTCATACATCTAGAAGATGTACACAAAATATTCTCTAATGACACCAAATGTGATGGGTCGAGCATTATAAGAGTGCAGTCAATGACGATGAGGATGATTTAGCATGATGTCATTTTTTTTATGCAAGAGGCGGGATACACCCTGACCGATCGCTAGTCAATCACAGGGCACACGTTAACAAACAGCCATTCACATTAACACTCACAAAATATAGACATGATAGTAGTAGTCTTTTCAAGTACTACAATCACAAGTTGTTCCCCTAATGTTATAATGCATGCAAATCATATCAGCTGTACGTTTATATAGGTTTACACATATACAGCATACAGAGAAAAGAAGACCAATACCCACTGTAAAACATTGAGGAGACTCGGTTATGTACTAAGAAGGCTTTGGTCTTTGATCTGCGTAGGTATAACAAAAGGCAAGACCATACTATCAAGCCAAAATGTGAAATCTAAGTCTTAATTGCAAGTCATGGGTCCTCCAATAAGACAATTACCCAAATCACAGCCGAAACCCCTTAAGAATAGCTAAGGGCGAAACTATTCAAAAGTGGCAGTCTATGAGCCCTGAATTAAATCCAATTGAACATATGTGGAAAGAGCTTAAACATGCAATTTGTCGAATATATGTATCAAGCCTAAGAGAACTGGAATCTTTTGCGCACAAGGAGTCGGCCAAAACGCCTGGCGACAGATGCTGTAGTATCACTGAGAGTTACAGGAAGGGCCTGATTGCAGTAAATGCTTAGAAAGGTTGTGTCAGGGGTCAGGCCTATAGCCAGTTAATTACTGCTATTTTAAAAAAAGTTATTTTGGACCACAAATAAAATATAATGTTTAAATGCAGTTTGCTTTTGTCTGTTTTATTAGTTTAGTAATGGTTGTTGTAGGTCTTTCTTTCTTCAATTTTGACCTCGTAAAACTATTACAATTGCATTCATTCAACAGTTTAATCGCAAATGCTCAAAATGTCCCCCTTCAACTTTGTATTTCTTCCCACACCTTTCTTTTTTCTTTTTCTTTTTTATTAATCAATCCAACAAAATAATACCATAATAATACAATTCCAATTCCAAAATCAAACCAGCAACATTCAGAATAGCAACCAACAGAGCAATTGAGATGACACAAAACAATCCAAAAGTAGTCAAACAAAAATGAATAATATCAACAACAGTATCAATATTATTAAGAATTCCAACATAACAGTGATTAGAAATCCCTCATTGACATTATCATCACAGCCATTTATAAAAAAAAAATACAAAATGAACAATAGTGTCACAGTGGCTTACACTTGCATCGCATCTCATAAGCTTCACAACACATTGTGTACAATATTTTCAACAAAGATAAAATAAGTCATATTTTAGGTTCATTTAATAGTTAAAACAAATTTAAATAATATATCCCATATTCCAATATATGACTCATTATTATCCAAACTAAATGCAGTTTTTTCTACTGATATCATCTCCATAGCTTGTGTATACCAGTCAGTTGGAGTTGGACTATCAACATTATTTTTAGTATTACCCTTTTTGTTATGATGCACATTGAACGAAACGCATGTTTATTCTTTTGATGACACGTTACTAAATTGATGCAGATCACCAAGAATAGAAGTTTGCAGTGTCATTGGGATGTTTAGGAATGTGATTGCTTCTTTTGTTGTTTTCAACCATAACTCTTTTATTCTCTGACATTCCCACAATAAATGAACAGAGTTCTGTCAGCTGCCCGACACTTCATACATAATTTGCTATCTACTACGCCAATTTTAAACAGCTGAGAAGATGTACAATACAATCTATTCAAGATCTTAAATTGACTTCCCACACCTTTCTAGAACACCGTAGCACATAGAATAACACATCACACTTGACATACTTTTGATCTTTAAAAGCACAAATAAATGTGCACTTTTGTCCAGTAATTTATTAAAACCATCTAATTAAGTCGAAGTTTTGCATCCGGATAAGGATATTAAAGTTACTCTTTTGACAAGTGATCCAAATAAACTCTTACGCACACCTGATTAAGCAGAGCGTTGGACCGTGTCATCTTTAATTTGATGTTATTTTTGTTTTCCACTGAAGACTTTCCTCTTAGGGCCACATTTAATTAAAAAGGAGTAGTAAGCAGTGCCTGATGTTTCAAACAGATCAGTGGTCTCCGGAGGTTTAGCCATGTGGGATGGGAACAAGGTCTGGTGCCTCAGGCCTGACCTTGACTTACACCTGAGGTACTTTTACCTACACTCAAACAATAACGAGCTAAAAGTCCCTTCCTCTGGGATTTAGTGTCGCTTGCCTTCTGTCACAACTTGTCCTTACTCTGCTCTTGAAACTGTAGCAAAATGACCCCCCTGCGAGTCTTATGATGAATGGCAGACACTTAACAAGACTGTCACTTGGCATATATGTTTAGAAAACAAATACTCATTCATTTGAACTTGAGATACATTTTAAAAATTATACTTGTTTTGCTTGTTAGGCTTTAAAGGGAACTGCAATTTATTTATTTATTTTGTCTGTCTTAACTCATTCTCTTTCTATGCCACATCAATGTGGAATGCGCTCCCAACAGGTATAAAAAAAAGGGCACCTCTATCCTCCTTCAAAACCGCAATAAAAGTACACCTCCAGGCAACTTCAACCCTAAACTAACACCCTCCCCGGATTGTTGTTAATAATCAAATGTTAACAATCAAATGCAGATATTTTTCTTATGCCTTCTGATCTCTCTTTCTCTCTCTCTATGTCCACTACTTGCTGTACATATCCTACCAAGTCAGACCTACACTGTTTCAATATCCATTTCTCTGTTCTCAATTGTTGATGACTGATGATAACAACCAAACCTAACCCCCCCGCCCCCTCCACACCCGGAATGGTAAAAAATGTAAATAATTCAATGTATACACCCTGATGATTATCTTGTGTGATGACTGTATTATGATGATAGTATATATGATTGTATATATCTGTATCATGAATCAATTTAAGTGGACCCCGACTTAAACAAGTTGAAAAACGTATTCGGGTGTTACCATTTAGTGGTCAATTGTACGGAATATGTACTTCACTGTGCAACCTACTAATAAAAGTCTCAATCAAAAAAAACAAAAAAACCTGCCTCTGATGAGTGGTCGGGACACTCACCTTCTCCCGATCACTAATCAGAGATCTACTTAGTCCTGCCTCTCGCCACACTCTGGCTGTTTTGTTTGCTTCACGTAACACGTTATGTTGGTTTCTTGCTCCTTATTCCTGTGCTAGTTTTTCTGTAGCTTCCCGTGCCAGCGGCACGTTCCTATGTTTTGTATTCTTGCCGAGTCACGATAATAAACCCTTTTTTTTACCTGCACGCTGCTTCCGAACGTCCATCTGCATTTTGGGGAAACGACCAGCGCATAACCATGTGACCCCACCGTAACATATAACTCACGACAAAAGTAGTCTGCTCACAGCATGTGAATATTATGTAATATTTGGTTTGCAATCTTTTAAATGTAAAGATGCCAGCATATCACAAAGGATAGGAAATACTTTGATTCTTGTTTGATTACTCAATTTATTATTGCAACCTTGTAGAGCTACTACAAAGTTGAACCATTTCTCCACCGTCTCCGGTGTATTTTGTGCCGCAACCATGAACATAAAGAATTACAGTAAATGCATTCGCGAAAATGTTGTCCTTGCCTCGATCTTCTACATTGTCGAAATCATTTGTTGGCAAGGCCCGAACGACCATCTTTGTGTGAATTCACAGCTTCTAAAACTGTGAGTACTGTATGTCAGGCATCGCACATTTCCATGTTCAGGTTTTTCTTGGTACTTCTCAACTTTGCCGTGAAAAAGTTTGTACGAGCGCTTAATACATGAGGCCCCGGGTGCCTATGCTTACTCTCTCAGACCTGGTTCCACTTTTGCAGGCGTTGTTCCCCTAAAACTTTATATAGAAAGAAACTCACCGATGAGAAGATGAGATTCATGAGCCAACTTACAAAACCCAAAACCAGTGAAGTTGGCACATGTAAATGGTAAATAAAAACAGAATACAATGATTTGCAAATCCTATTCAAAATGTATTAAAAGCAGCTTCCATGAAATGCTCAGTCATTCACAAAAAAGGATGGGGCGAGAGTCACCACTTTGTGAACAAATGTGTGAGCATATTGTCGAATAGTTTAAGAACAACATTTCTCAACGAGGAATTCAGCGATATCACCATCTACGGTCCGTAATATCATCAAATGGTTCGGAGAATCTGGAGAAATCACTGCACGTAAGCAATGATATTACGGACCTTGGATACCTCAGGCGGTACTGCATCAAAAAGCGACATCAGCGTGTAAAGGATTTCACCACATGGGCCCAGGAACACTTCAGAAAACCACTATCAGTAACTACAGTTTGTCGCTACATCTGTAAGTGCAAGTTAAAACTGTACTATGCAAAGCAAAAGCCATTTATCACCAACACCCAGAAACACCGCCGGCTTCGCTGGGCCCGAGCTCATCTAAGATGGACTGATGCAAAGTGGAAAAGTGTGTTATGGTCTGACGAGTCCACATTTCAAATTGTTTTTGGAAACTGTGGACGTCGTGTCCCCTGGACCAAAGACGAAAAGATCCATCCGGACTGTTATAGGCGCAACGTTGAAAAGTCAGCATCTGTGATGGTATGGGGGTGTATTAGTGCCCAAGGCATGGGTAACTTACACATCTGTGAAGGCACCATTAATGCTGAAAGGTACATAGAGGTTTTGGAGCAACATATGTTGCCATCCAAGCAACAGATACAAGTTACAACAACATGGCTTCATAATAAAAGAGTGCGGGTACTAGACTGGCCTGCCTGTAGTCCAGATCTGTCACCCATTGAAAATGTGTGGTGCAATATGAAGCCTAAAATACCACAACGGAGACCGCGGACTGTTGAATAATTTAAGCTGTACATCAAGCAAGAATGGGAAATAATTCCACCTGAAAAGCTTTAAAAATTGGTCTCCTCAGTTCCCAAACGTTTGCTGAGTGTTGTTAAAAGGAAAGGCCATGTAACACAGAGGTAAAAATGCCCCTGTGCTAACTTTTTTGCAATGTGTTGTTGCCACTAAATTCTAAGTTAATGATTGTTTGCAAAAAAAAAAAAAAGTTTCTCAGTTGTAACATTAAATATCTTCTCTTTGCAGTCTATTCAATTGAATACAAGTTAAAAAGGATTTGCAAATCATTGTATTCGGTTTTTATTTATGATTTACACAATGTGCCAACTTCACTGGTTTTGGATTTTGTATATAGGTGATATATTTTGCATAATATGCTGGGATAGGATAGGCTCCAGCACCCTGCGACGAGCAATAGAAAATGTATGGATGGATTAAATATACAGTTCTAAACTTACCAATAAACAAAACAATGCTTGAAAGCCTTGAATATAAACACCAAATTCATCAAGTAAGGCCTTCTCAAAAATTCTACATGTTCCACTATTGACTAAGTTGTGTCAAATACTGCATGAAGTTCACATTCCATTTAATTCCCTGTATAATTAACTGAGGGATGTGAGATTTATGGACGTTGATTTGAATTTGCTCTTGATCTTGATTACCGGTAAGTCAAATAACCCCAAAACTAAACTAAACTAAAATTCAACCATTTAACCACATATTTTATTCTATTTGTTTTTCATTAATATGTTGTCTGTCTATCTGTGTTGGCCCTGCGATGAGGTGGCGACTTGTCCAAGGTGTACCCCGCCTTCTGCCCGAATGCAGCTGAGATAGGCTCCAGCATCTCCCGCGACCCCAAAAGGGACAAGCGGTAGTAAATGGATGTATGTTTCCCCAAACCTAATCATATTAGCACGAGATCCCTTCTCTTCTTCACAGCTCCTTGCATGGGCTTTGAATCCCCTCATATGATGGACTATAGTGTCATCTCCTGGATACATCAGGTAACAGCATAAAAATGCTGCATTTACTATGATAAATAAGTAGTCATAGCCTCACAAGTGGTAAAGATAATAAGAATTTGTATAGTCTATTAACATTGTTATACAGCTGTTTTGAAAACATGTTCTATTATAGCTGATTTATTCAAGAAAAACTCCACCAGAAATGCTCTTTAAAGAGGTATAAACAATGCCACTTTAACTCCTAAACCAGCCCCACATTTTATGTATCATCTTGTACTTAAATTACTGATGAACTTTTACAACCCAACATGTACTCTTTCACTTTAGATAGTTTTACGTCATTAGCTACCACAGTTTGTATTGGTTTGTTTTGGATTTTGATATATTATATTGTTTTTTATACATATATAGTACCTTTTGCTAGTTTGTTGTAAGACCTAATTAAAATATGCACATTTAAGTAGTGTGCTAATATTATACCCAAAACCCAAAACCAGTGAAGTTGGCACGTTGTGTAATTCGTCAATAAAAACAGAATACAATGATTTGCAAATATTTTTCAACTTATATTCAATTGAATAGATTGCAAAGACAAGATATTTAATGTTCGAACTGAGAAACGTTGCAAATAATCATTATCTTAGAATTTAATGGTAGCAACACATTGCAAAAAAGTTGGCACAGTGGCATTTTTACCTCTGTGTTGTATGGCCTTTCCTTTTAACAACATTCAGTAAATGTTTGGGAACTGAGGAGACCAATTTTTTTAAGCTTTTCAGGTGGAATTCTTTCCCATTCTTGCTTGATGTACAGCTTAAGTTGTTCAACAGTCCGGGGTCTCCGTTGTGGTATTTTAGGCTTCATTTTGAAGCCACACCTTTTCAATGGGAGTTAGGTCTGGACTACAGGCGGGCCAGTTGAGTACCTGCACTCTTTTACTATGAAGCCACGCTGTTGTAACACTTGGCTTGGCATTGTCCTCCTGAAATAAGCAGGGGTGTCCATGATAACATATGTTGTGGAGCGACATATGTTGCCCCACAACCTGTATGTGTACCCTTCAGCATTAATGGTGCCTTTACAGATGTGTAAGTTACCCATGCCTTGGATACTAATACAACCCCATACCATCACAGATGCTGCTTTTTTAACTTTGCGCCTATAACAATCCGGATGGTTATTTTCCTCTTTGTTCCGGAGGACACGACGTCCACAGTTTCCAATAACAATTTGAAATGTGGACTCGTCAGACCACTGAACATTTTTCCACTTTGCATCAGTCCATCTTCGATGAGCTCAGGCCCAGTGAAGCCGGTGACGTTTCTGGGTGTTGTTGAAAAATGGATTTCGCTTTGCATAGTAGAGTTTAAACACACACTTACAGATGTAGCGACAAACTTTAGTTACTGACAGTAGTTTTCGGAAGTGTTTCTGAGCGCATGTGGTGATATCCTTTACACACTGTTGTCGCTTTTTGATGCAGTACCGCTTAAAGGGATCAAAGGTCACAGGCATTCAATGTTGGTTTTCGTCCTTGCAGTGATTTTTCCAGATTCTCTGAACCTTTTGATGATATTACGGACCATAGTTGGTGAAATCCCAAAATTCCTTGCAATAGCTTGTTGAGAAATGTTGTTCTTAGACTGTTCGACAATTTGCTCACGCATTTGTTCACAAAGTGGTGACCCTCGCCCTGTCCTTGTTTGTGAATGACTGAGCATTTCATGGAAGCTGCTTTTATACCCAATCATGGCACCCACCTGTTTCCAATTAGCCTGTTCACCTGTGAGATGTTCCAAATAAGTGTTTGATGAGCATTCCTCCACTTTCTCAGTCTTTTTTGCCACTTGTTCCAGCTTTTTTGAAACATGTTGCAGGCATCAAATTCCAAATGCAAAAAATAACAAAGTTTACCAGTTCGAACATTAAATATCTTGTCTTTGCAGTCTATTCAATTGAACGTAGGTTGAAAAGGATTTGCAAATGATTGTATTCTGTTTTTGTTTACCATTTACACAACGTGCCAAAGTTCACTGTTTTTTGGGTTTTGTATTATATCATAGAAAAATATTTTTAATAATTCTATTGTCACTTTTATAAGAACAATGGACATCAAGTTGGTGTGCGTTCAATATTAGCTGCTTTGATTTTAGAAATAAAATGTTTAATACCAAATAATCCCAATTATTTACAAATTAGTTATATGTCATTTTTTACAAAGCTAGTTGTCCAGGGTATTGTTATTTATTCACAGACTAGATTGAGATAGCTGACAGCAAGCTGAATGGCTGACACAGACAGAGAAGGGCAGGGCTGAAACAACCCACTACTGTAGTAGGCTACTCATGACCAAAACAACCTAACAAGGATGAAAACCTAAAAACAACAACAAAATGATGCTCTGTAGGTCATTCAGACAAACAACTGAAATATGTGAAGATAAACAAATAAATACAGTTTTACAGATATCTGTGCTCTTTTTACAATGATAACTGTGTTACAAATGAAATAATTAGGTTAATTTAACCTTCACTAGTACTAATTATTTACCCCTTACCCCGGGGGTCAGCAACCCGCGGCTCTCGAGGCGCATGCGGCTCTTTAGTGCGGCCCTAGTGACTCCCTGGAGCAGTTTTTTTTAGATTAATGAAAATGGAAAAAGATGGGGGGGAAATAATTTTTTTGTTTTAGTATGTTTTTTGTTTTAGGACAAACATGACACAAACCTTCCCAATTATTAGAAATCCCACTGTTTAATATGTTTGTGTGTATGCTTCACTGATGAGAGTATTTGGTGAACATTGTTTTTAACCTACTAATTTTGGCAGTTCTTGAACTCAGCATAGTGTGGACTGTGACGCAACAGTTTGTTTACATGTAAAATCTTCCACTCCCTTGTATCATTTTGTCCACCAAAAGTTTCATGCTGTGCGTGAATGCACAAAGGTGCGCTTTGTTGATGTTATTGACTTGTTGGAGTGCTAATCAGGCATATTTGGTCAGTGCATGACTGCAAGCTAATCAATGCTAACATGCTATTCAGGCTAGCTGTATGTACATATTGCATCATTATGCCTCATTTGTAGGTATATTTTAGCTCATTTAATATCCTTTACTTTTATCCTCTTTGTATATAATTTAGTTTTGCATGTCTCATGACACATTATCTGTATGTAATATTGGCTGCATTTCAGATAGTTGTTTGTGTGTCAAGTTGTTCCAGACCACAGCAAACGTTAACTAGCTTGCCAAAGATTGTAATACATCTATTAAAAGAAGACAGCCTGCCATTTCCTTTAAACTTGGACACTCACATCTATACCTTTGGCCATTAAAAGCCAGTCATTTCCAGGATTTATCTCACCTTCTAAGTAGCCTCTGATGTACTATTGGTTTCTAATAGAATAGAAAGTACTTTATTGATCCCTGGGGGAAATTCAGCACCACAGTTCGCTCACAATAGACAATAAACACTTGGGTATTTTTTTTGCATGTGAATAATATAAATACAGTCTATTATACAGCATTATTCACATGTGAATAATATAAATACAGTCTATTATATAGCATTATTCACACGTGAATAATATAAATACAGTCTATTATACAGCATTATTCACATGTGAATAATATAAATACAGTCTATTATACAGCATTATTCACATGTGAATAATATAAATACAGTCTATTATACAGCATTATTCACATGTGAATAATAATAAATACAGTCTATTATACATTTAAGTACAGTCAAAAAGGAACATATGCGTTACATAGTCTGATGGCTGTCGGTATGAAGGTCTTCCTATGTCGTTCCCTGTTGCATTTTGGGAGTCTGAGCTTTCCACTGAACGTGCTCCGCCAGGTCCGAGTGTAGTGGGTGGGAGGTGTTGTCCATAGTCGCTAGGAGCTTTGCAAGACTTCTCCTCTCTGACACTACCGCCATAGAGTCTAGCTCCAGTCTAGCTGGGTATAAAAGTAGATTCCATGAAACGCTCAGTCATTCACAAACAAGGATGGGGCGAGGGTTACCACTTTGTCAACAAAGCGTGAGCAAATTGTTGAACAGTTTAAGAAAAACCTTTCTCAACCAGCTATTGCAAGGAATTTTGGGATTTCACCATCTACGGTCTGTAATATCATCAAAGGGTTCAGAGAATCTGGAGAAATCACTGCACGTAAGCAGCTAAGCCCGTGACCTTCGATCCCTCAGGCTGTACTGCATCAACAAGCGACATCAGTGTGTAAAGGATATCACCACATGGGCTCAGGAACACTTCAGAAACCCACTGTCAGTAACTACAGTTGGTCGCTACATCTGTAAATGCAAGTTAAAACTCTCCTATGCAAGGCGAAAACCGTTTATCAACAACACCCAATAACGCCGTCGGCTTCGCTGGGCCTGAGCTCATCTAAGATGGACTGATACAAAGTGGAAAAGTGTTCTGTGGTCTGACGAGTCCACATTTCAAATTGTTTTTGGAAACTGTAGACGTCGTGTCCTCCGGACCAAAGAGGAAAAGAACCATCCGGATTGTTATAGGCGCAAAGTTGAAAAGCCAGCATCTGTGATGGTATGGGGGGGTATTAGTGCCAAAGACATGGGTAACTTACACATCTGTGAAGGCGCCATTAATGCTGAAAGGTACATACAGGTTTTGGAGCAACATATGTTGCCATCCAAGCAACGTCACCATAGACGCCCCTGCTTATTTCAGCAAGACAATGCCAAGCCACGTGTTACATCAACGTGGCTTCATAGTAAAAGAGTGCGGGTACTAGACTGGCCTGCCTGTAGTCCAGACCTGTCTCCTATGAAAATGTGTGGCACATTATGAAGCCTAAAATACCACAACGGAGACCCGCGGACTGTTGAACAACTTAAGCTGTACATCAAGCAAGAATGGGAAAAAATTCCACCTGAGAAGCTTAAAAAATGTGTCTCCTCAGTTCCCAAACGTTTACTGAGTGTTGTTAAAAGGAAAAGCCATGTAACACAGCGGTGAACATGCCTTTTTCCAATTACTTTGGCACGTGTTGCAGCCATGAAATTCTAAGTTAATTCTTTTTTGCAAAAAAAAATTAAGTTTATGAACACCAAATATCTTGTCTTTGTAGTGCATTCAATTGAATATGGGTTGAAAAGGATTTGCAAATCATTGTATTCCGTTTATATTTACATCTAACACAATTTCCCAACTCATATGGAAACGGGGTTTTTATAATCCTCAACCATGTCCACATCGACCCCCCTGATGGAAACAGGGGTGGCCGGAGTACTCTTCCTCCTTCCCAGGTCCACAATCAGCTCCTTGGTCTTTGTCACATTGAGCTGGAGGTGGTTCTTTTCCACACCATGTGACAAAGTCCTCCACCAGTGCCCTGTATTCCTCCTCATCACCATCTTCAATACACCCCACTATCGCAGAGTCATCAGAAAACTTCTGAAGGTGGCAGGACTCTGACTGGTGGTGTAGATGGTGAAGAGGAAGGGGGAGAGGACTGTGCCCTGCGGGGCCCCGGTGTTGCTGACCAGTCTGTCAGACACACAGTCCTGCAGTTGCACGTATTGTGGTCTGTTAGTCAGGTAATCAACAACCCAGGACACCAAGGGGGCCTCCACCTGCTTTGTCTCCAACTTCACACCCAGTAGCCCGGGCCGTATGGTATCGTAAGCACTGGAGAAGTAAAAAAAACATGACCCTCACACTGCTCGCAGGCTTGTCTAGGTGGGTGTGGGCTTGGTTCAGCAGGTAGATGACCGTGTCCTCCACTCCCAGTCGGGGCTGATAGGCGAACTGGAGTGGGTCCAGGTGGGGCTTGTTCGTCGGTCGCAGTTGTTCCAGGACCAACCTCTCCATGGTCTTCATGATATGGGAGGTTAGAGCCACCGGTTTGTAGCCCTTCGACGTGCTGGGTCTCGTGCACTTGCACTGGGGATGGGGACCACGCATGAGGTTTTCCACAGTGTGGGGACTTTCTGCAGCCTGAGGCTCATGTTGAAGATGTGCTGAAGCACACCACACAACTGTGGGGCACAGGCTTTGAGCACCCTGGGGCTCACACCGTCAGGACCCGCGGCCTTGCCTGTGTGTAACTTCTTTAGCTGTGCATTCACCTGGTCTGCAGACAGACACACTGGGGGGGTCTCAGGTGGTTGGGGGATGAGGGGGTCGTCAAGCTGAGGGTGAGGTGTTAAGTGGGGGGAGGTAGTCATTGGAGTTGGGGGGCTGTGAGGGGGGGGGGGGGGGGGGTGGTTGGTTCGCTGGGGGTGGGGGGACCTTGTCGGAGCCACTGTGTCAAACCTGTTAAAGAACTGGTTTAGCTCATTGGCCCCCTCTTTGTTTCCCACCATCCCCTACCCCCCGACGGTTTGAGGCCGGTGATGGTCTGCATACCTCTTCAAACCGACTTCATGTTGTTGTCCTTCAGCTTCCCTTCCAGCTTCCTCCTGTAGTTCTCCTTGGCCTCCATGAGTTTGGTCTTTAGCAGCCTCTGAACTCTTTTCACCTCCTCCTTGTTACCAGCATTGAATGCCCTCTTCTTCTCATTCAGCAGGGCTTTGATGTCTTTGATCACCCACATTAATGTTGTAAATATGTGTAGAATAAATATTAAATTTCAACATTTCTGTCAACGAAGAGTTGCTTCAGCCTGCAACACATAGTCATTATAATAGTAGGCTAATATAGCTAACATTGACACTTACGTCATGTGTTGCCTTCATTATAAGACTTATATACGGCTTTTCATTTTTTGCGGCTCCAGACAGATTAGTTTTTTGTATTTCTGGTCCAATATGGCTCTTTCAGCATTTTTGGTTGCCGACCCCTGCCTTACCCCCATACATTTCTGTTCAAAATAAAAATAAAAATAAAACAATTAGATAACATTAATACTGTAGTATTTTACTATCTGTGATATATTATGGTTTATGTCAGCATGTTCACAAACTTTACGCAGCAATTAAACAAGCATGCTAGGTTATTTGGAGATTTTAAATTGTCAAGTCTGAATGTGAGTGGTAATGGACTCAATAAGAACAATCAGTATACCAGATGGATGCGTGAATTAATGGATTATTAATTTGAATGAAAGTCTTAAATACATTAATTGTAGTACTTAGACTTAGACTTAGACAAACTTTATTGATCCACAAGGGAAATTGTTCCACACAGTAGCTCAGTTACAAATGATGGAAAGGATAAGAATGGAAAGAATATTGCGCACAAGGGCACAAAAAGAGGGCGAAAACAAAAGGTATAAAGTAGACTAAAAATGTACCATAGTAGCAATATAAAATATAACATATATGTAATATTTACATATTATATATACTGTATATAATATATACTGATATATTATAGTATTATATTATATTTGTATATGATATATACAATAGATAACAAATCCCAATTACCATGTACAATATTACAGTACATGTAACAGAAAAAATAGAGCGTAGATCCAGCAGAAAATATACATTATAAACAAAGAGAGGTAGCTAACATAGAAGCGATCAGGTAATAGACAAATGTCAGCTATTGCTGTATGTCGAGTGATTCTACAGCTGGATGGGGTGCGTAATGAGGGAGTTCTTGAGTTGGTTATATAATAATTTTAATGCCTAAAGGTACATTTTATTTCAATTTACTTCAATAGTTGTAAATAAATTTGGCTTATTGAATTATTTACACGAAAAAACAATGCACACTCTTCTCCATGTATTACTAATGAATAAAACTAAACATTAACATATTATTGACTTCTTCCACTTGGTTTTTAGGCATCTTTTTATTTTGTTTGTAATTTGTTATTGGAAAAGCTAAAGTCGGCCAATTAGCTTGTTTTGAAAGAGGTGCGCAGGCCTTTAATTAAAACCTAAAACAAAATTAATTGTTGGTGAGCCATGTGAGTCTGCAGCCTCGGGCTCGCTTGTCATCAATCTCATTGGAAACTCTTACTTGTCTTTGCTTGCCCGCCTGCCCCTCGGCCTGCTGGGAACAAAGTCAACTGTTGTGACTCAACAGACACAATAACACGTTTAAGTGCATCCCAGGTGTGTGTTGTGCTCCAGTCCAGCAGATTGTTATTGCTGCTGACTGGCCGATTTAAATAAAAAACATCCCAATCCCAAGGTAATCTTTCACCTGATCCCTGTTGGAAGACTGCACAGTTGTTTGTCTATGCCAGGCATGCTCAGGCGGCATCCACTCCAGTAAATACCTTTCTGACAGTGTCAATTATTGTCTTTGTAAAGGCTGAATTATTGATATAGCTATTGTACTGGATTATGCAGGTGAACATAATGTCACAGTTAACCAAAAACAGCACAAATATTTGTGTCTCAATTTTGCATTACATTTGATTGCGAGTTATTGTACTGGTTCTTCTTTTTTATGGTTGTTCATTTTGTCTAATACAGCAGACCTTACATTACAAACTATAAAACAATACATCATCTCCTGCATGGCCGCCTCCGTGACCTCCAGCTGGCCATCAGGCGCCCGCACGTGGCCCCTCAGTGGCCAATTCACGGACGCCCATTGCGCCAACAGCGGCGACGCGCAGGTCTTGGTCGTAAAACTCTTCAGCTGCTAAGGTATGGCCGCTCCTCGCCAGTTATGGCGGCGTTCGACTCGCCGCTGCCACCTGACCCATCCCCAGTGGATTCGGGACACTTGGCCTGGCGACCCACAACCAAGTCTTCCCTGCACCCTCCTGTGACTTTGAAGCCCGGATCATGTTTTGTTTAAATTTAGGATTCCCTTGTTTCTGTTTCAGCACCTCTGTTTTTGTGTTCCTTGTTGCCATGGATGCAGGAGATCAAAAAGTTGCTTTTGCTACGATGTGATCTTCAGCCAGGAAGTCGAGTGATTTCCTCGACTTCTTGTAGGTTTCTCTTGAGGGGCATGTTGGCACTGACCAGTCAGCTATGGCGAGTCCAGTCCAACGGGATCTAGCCCACCTTAGCTCCGCTAGCGGCTTAGCGCTTTCCCAAAAGCGAGCAAGTCCAGTCCCTGATCCATGAAGCACCAAAAATCCTGAAGGTTTGTGTTCCAAAAAAGCAATCAAGATTGTCCGTAATCCAAAATCGACATCAATAATCCAGATAAATATCGTCCCACGGCACCGTCATCGTCTCCTGCATCGTCGCCTCCGCGACCTCCAAGCAGCCACCAGGCGCCCGCACGTGGCTCCCTCAGTGGCCAATTCATGGACGCCCCTTCCACCAACAGCGGCGACGCGCAGGACTTGGGCGTAAAACTCTACGGCTGCTAAGGTTCTGGCGCCACTCACGTCCGCCTCTTCATCGGTCACACATATGGCCGTTCCGTGGACGACCTCCTCGCCAGTTGGGCGGCGTTCGACTCGCCGCCGCCACCTGACTTGTCCCAGTTGGATTCGGGGACACTTGGCATGGCGACCCACAACCAAGTCCTCCCTCCGCCCTCCCGTGACTTTGAACTGGTTCTGGGTTTTTTTTCTTGGGATGTCTGGAATCCGTCCCTTAAGGGGGGGAGGTACTGTGATGATCCGTAGCCCGGAGCATTTTTTGTTTAAATTTAGGATTCCCTTGTTTCCGTTTCAGCACCCCTGTTTTTGTGTTCCTTGTTGCCATGGGTGCAGGAGATCAAAAAGTTGCTTTTGATGCGATGTGATCTTCAGCCAAAAAGTTGAGTGATTTCCTCGACTTCTTGTGGGTTTCTCTTGGGGGACATGTTGGCCCTGACAAGTCAGCTATGGCGAGTCTGGTCCAACAGGATCGAGCCCGCCTTCGCTTCGCTAGTGGCTTAGCTCTTTCCCAAAAGCGAACAAGTCCAGTCTGTGATCCAAGAAGCACCAAAAATCCTGAGGTTTGTGTTCCAATAAAAGCGATCAATATTGTCCGTATTCCAAAATCGACATCAACAATCCAGAAAAATATCTTTGTTGCGCAAAAAGCACAAACAACAGCGTGACCGCGTTTTTAATAAATGTTTCCCAAATACAAAATAATTAAGGATGCTAAATATATTATTTTTGAAGCAGATACCAATATTCAAGACATGACAACCAATAACTTAAATCTAAATTTGACCAACAATATAGATTATAAACTGTAGTTTGTGCACACCTGGAGGTAAGAATGAGTCAAAGAAAAGTGGATTTGACAAACTTCACCTGTAGATTAGTTGACAAAAGCCAGTATCTTCAAGATAGTCAAGGGCAGGTTGTCCATGATAAAATCAGAAATTACTTTAGCCCTCGGGTTACCTCTGCCAAGCTTTTTGCACTTTTCAAACGCTGAGGCCAAAAGAACAACCTCCAGCGCTTTCTTCATGGCTGGCTTTGGGGAAGCTCCTTTAGCAGCAGGCTTCTTCCTAGGCTTTTGAAACATGATCATAAAGATATTGGCGTTTCTGGTGGCTGATGGTGTTTGATGTGTTGAAGCACGATGATTTTTTGTGCGCACAACATTTGGTGCAAATAGCACATGAAGAAGTTTATGAGCTAGGACGGCGTGGCGCAGTCGGAGAGTGGCCGTGCGCAACCCGAGGGTCACTGGTTCAATCCCCACCTAGTACCAACCTCGTCATGTCCGTTGTGTCCTGAGCAAGACACTTCACCCTTGCTCCTGATGGGTGCTGGTTAGCGCCTTGCATGGCAGCTCCCTCCATCAGTGTGTGAATGTGTGTGTGAATGGGTAAATGTGAAAGTAGTGTCAAAGCGCTTTGAGTACCTTGAAGGTAGAAAAGCGCTATACAAGTACAACCCATTTATCATTTATTGAATTAATTGGTGTGATGTCATAATTCCTAATATTGGACCGATAATTATTGTGCACCGATCGCGGCTTAGCGCTTTCCCAAAAGCGAGCAAGTCCAGTCCCTGATCCAAGAAGCACCAAAGATCCTGAAGGTTTGTGTTTCCAAAAAAAGCAATCAAGATTGTCCGTAATCCCAAATCGACATCAATAATCCAGAAAAATTGATATTTGGGGTCAAAGTATTTTTGTACGGTATACCAGTACTAGTATAGTATCGCGGTACTAATGAATCAAAAACGATACTATACTCTGTTTGAAAAGTACCAGTTCACCATATTATTTTTTACAGACAAGACGGTGCGTCGTCACATCGTGACATTGCTGGTTTTACAAGCAGAGGAGCATGTTCGGCAGCGCACACACACGGAGTACTTACAAGCAACACAGTGTGTAAACAGAAAAGGGAGAACGGACACATGTTGGTCTAAAAACTAAAGATAAAGGTGAAGTTATAACACTGAAACCCTTCAGGAAGAGGTGCTTTAAGAAATGGCTAGCTCGCTAGCGGCTAATGTCCGTCCATAATCTGCAGTGTTTTAGTACTTCTAAATCACTAATCCTCGCCTCCAGGGCGACGAATAAAGTGAGTTTCTTACTAAACATGCTTCACTACACACTGTTGTTCACTGGGTGGCTCTACACCTGACATCCACTGTAATGATACCAAGTACAGGAGCGTATCTAGTCGATACTACTATGATTACATCAATATTTTTTATCGTCACAAAATCTTTTTTCTTTTAATTCAGGAAATATGTCCCTGGACAAATGAGAACTTAAATCATGACCAATGTATGATCCTGTAACCTGTTTCCATATGAGTTGGGAAATGGTGTTGGATGTAAAAATAAACGGAATGCAATGATTTGCAAATCCTTTTCAACCCATATTCAATTGAATGCACTACAAAGACAAGATATTTGATGTTCAAACTTTTTTGCAAATAATGATTAACTTAGAATTTCATGGCTGCAACAGGTGCCAAAGTAGTTGGGAAAGGGCATGTTCACCACTGTGTTACATCACCTTTTCTTTTAACAACACTCAGTAAACGTTTGGGAACTGAGGAGACACATTTTTTAAGCTTCTCAGGTGGAATTCTTTCCCATTCTTGCTTGATGTACAGCTTAAGTTGTTCAACAGTCCGGGGGTCTCCGTTGTGGTATTTTAGATACATAATGCGCCACACATTTTCAATGGGAGACAGGTGTGGACTACAGGCAGGCCAGTCTAGTACCCGCACTCTTTTACTATGAAGCCACGTTGATTGTCTTGCTGAAATAAGCAGGGGCGTCCATGGTAACGTTGCTTGGATGGCAACATATGTTGCTCCAAAACCTGTATGTACCTTTCAGCATTAATGGCGCCTTTACAGATGTGTAAGTTACCCATGTCTTGGGCACTAATACACCCCCATACCATCACAGATGCTGGCTTTTCAACTTTGCACCTATAACAATCCGGATGGTTCTTTTCCTCTTTGGTCCGTAGGACACGACGTCCACAGTTTCCAAAAACAATTTGAAATGCGGACTCGTCAGACCACAGAACACTTTTCCACTTTGTATCAGTCCATCTTAGATGAGCTCAGGCCCAGCGAAGCCGACAGCGTTTCTGGGTGTTGTTGATAAACGGTTTTCGCCTTGCATAGGAGAGTTTTAACTTGCACTTACAGATGTAACGATCAACTGTTGTTACTGACAGTGGGTTTCTGAAGTGTTCCTGTGTATCCTTTACACACTGATGTCGCTTGTTGATGCAGTACAGCCTGAGGGATCGAAGGTCACGGGCTTAGCTGCTTACGTGCAGTGATTTCTCCAGATTCTCTGAACCCTTTGATGTTATTACGGACCGTAGATGGTGAAATCCCTAAATTCCTTGCAATAGCTGGTTGAGAAAGGTTTTTCTTAAACTGTTCAACAATATGCTCATGCATTTGTTGACAAAGTGGTGACCCTCGCCCCATCCTTGTTTGTAAATGACTGAGCATTTCATGGAATCTACTTTTATACCCAATCATGGCACCCACCTGTTCCCAATTTGCCTGTTCACCTGTGGGATGTTCCAAATAAGTGTTTGATGAGCATTCCTCAACTTTTATCAGTATTTATTGCCACCTTTCCCAACTTCTTTGTCACGTGTTGCTGGCATCAAATTCTAAAGTTAATGATTATTTGCAAAAAAAAAAAATGTTTATCAGTTTGAACATCAAATATGTTGTTTTTGTAGCATATTCAACTGAATATGGGTTGAAAATGATTTGCAAATCATTGTATTCCGTTTATATTTACATCCAACACAATTTCCCAAATCAAATGGAAACAGGGTTTGTACTTGGTATCAGATCGATACCTAAATTTGTGGTATCATCATTTTCATTTTTTCATTTATTTATTTTTTCAGGCAATGACATAAAAAACTACAAAGTTGACAACACATAATAATATAAATTAATATAGTGCAAAAGGTAATGTATAGTATGTAATGCATGATTGTCCAGTTTTGCCTAAAAGGGAGTGGGAAGAAGATAACTTATTTAAAGGGGAACATTATCACCAGACCTATGTAAGCGTCAATATATACCTTGATGTTGCAGAAAAAAGACCATATATTTTTGTAACCGATTTCCGAACTCTAAATGGGTGAATTTTGGCGAATTATACGCTTTTCTATTATTCGCTCTCGGAGCGATGACGTCACAACGTGACGTCACATCGGGAAGCAATCCGCCATTTTCTCAAACACATTACAAACACCGAGTCAAATCAGCTCTGTTATTTTCCGTTTTTTTCGACTGTTTTCCGTACCTTGGAGACATCATGCCTCATCGGTGTGTTGTCGGAGGGTGTAACAACACGAACAGGGACGAATTCAAGTTGCACCAGTGGCCCAAAGATGCGAAAGTGGCAAGAAATTGGACGTTTGCTCTGCACACTTTACCAACGAAAGCTATGCTACGACAGAGATGGCAAGAATGTGTGGATATCCTGCGACACGCAAAGCAGATGCATTTCCAACTGGACTGGACAGATCAGCTTTCAAGAAAAGAGAGCGGATGAGGGTATGTCTACAGAATATATTAATTGATGAAAACTGGGCTGTCTGCACTCTCAAAGTGCATGTTGTTGCCAAATGTATTTCATATGCTGTAAATCTAGTTCATAGTTGTTAGTTTCCTTTAAAAATAAGCCAATGGGAACTGATTTTTAATGGTTTTAACCCTTCTGAAATTGTGCTAATGTTCCCCTTTAACTCCACCCCCAGTTCTCCATTCAGTGATTATTCACATGAGTTTCACTCTTACTTTGTTTAATAGTTATAATACAGATGTTGTATCAAAGTGGCATTACCACAGGTAACAATAATTATTACACTGTAACAATAATTTGTATCAACAATGTAGGAATAATAAGTATACCAACATTGGTAATAGACAACATAGCAATAATGGTAAGGAAACATTGAGCACATGAGACAGAGTATAGCAGCAGGTCAATCCAAAACTAATGTTAAGTATCAAACAACAGAAGAATAAGTGATTGTTACATTTTAACAGAAGTGTAGATACAACATGTTGAAACGGAAAATAAGCAGATATTTACAGTAAATTAACAAGTGGATTAATAATCCATTTGTACAGCGTTTCTCTCATAATTTAGACAAAATAATAGAATATCAAATCAAATCAAATCAACTTTATTTATAGACACAATATGTTACTGCATACGTCAGCAGACTAATTAGAAGCCTTTGTTTACTTACTAATAAAAGAAAAGTTGTCTTGTATGTTCACTATTTTATTTAAGGACACAATTGTTCTTTGATTGCAATAATAAACATATGTTTAATGTACCCTAAGATTTTTTGTAAAAATAAAGGCAATAATGCAATTTTTTGTGGTCCCCTTTATTTAGAAAAGTATTGAAATACATTTTGGTACCGATAGCAATATTGGTATCAGCACAACCCTAGGTCAAAGGGTCACCATAATGACATCGTAACTGCACAGGAAATTCTTAAGTAACTATGGCAGTATTATTGTTGCAAAATTATTTGCAAATGTGTATTTAAATCTGTGCACGTGTAACCCAATTTGCGTGTACGTGTACTAATTTGTGTGTCTGTGTAGTAGTTATAAAATTGCTGTAAATGTGAACATGCAGGCAGTAAACAGGAAGGAAGAAAAACAAAGCTTTAATTCATTATAGTATCTGGTAAAAGTAAGAAAAAAAGGGAGAAAGTACATCATAACTAATTACTTTACAAAGTTTAAAAAAGGGTATGAAGACAAAAAAGCTGTGATAAGGTGATCTGCCATCTATTACTGTTGCCTGGTGCAGAAGAGTCTAAAAAGACAAATGAAAAAAATAGTAATCTGTGTTAAAAACATTCTAATGTTTGTTTAGAAAATACTTCAAGTCATCATCGGGTCCGTGTTTCTGTTCAATATCCCCCCCTCTACAGGGGTGTAATATTTTGGAGGCACCGCTGGGATCGGGTGAGACGAGGTTCGACTTCTGCCAGCGACAGACGTCCCCAGCTCTCATTCAGTCCCGTTCAACTTACCCAGGGAGGCAGCATCCAGTGACTGAAACGGTGACGGTTGGAGTGTCTACAACACAGCACAAGCAATCTGAGGTGAACTTAAGGCACCAGCAGCGCCATTGCCAAGGTTTAGCACACAAACTACCACTGCAACAGTACACTGAGTCGTTGCCACAGCAATAATGGAGTCAACTGAGACAGAGACATTGCAGTTGGAAATAATTGGACTTTTATGTAAACTGTCAGCAGACAATCTAAAAGAACTATGTGTCTCTCTTGCTATTGCTGGAGATGCTCTTTGACATGTGGAAGGAAAAAATAGAGCATCGTTAATTACAATGATAAGTAACCACCTGCAGAGAGAGGAGTTAGAGCAACTCGAGGATATGGGAATGGCAGAGCTCCTCTCCTTCAAATCAAAGTAGACAAGATCTGTAATAAGGTAGCACCAAAGGAAGAGCTAAAAGAACCAGTTCCAGGTCAAACCCCTATCTCCTGGCACAAAGAATTTAAAATAGCTGGACAAATTGGAGAACCAGGACAAAAAGACCGCCTCACATTTTCCAGCTTAGCCCGACAGATTGAGCATGGCCTCCTCAAAGGTTTCCCAGAGACTGAAATTGTTGATGCTGTCATAAGAGCCATTGTTCCAGGAATGCAGTTACGCAGCTACTTAGAGGAGAAAAGTGACCTCACGTTACCGACTTTGAGAAGAATACTCCGCTGTCATTACCAAGAAAAGAGTGCCACAGAATTATATAAGCAGCTGTCATCTGAAGTCCAAGGCACAAAAGAGACTTCTCAAAACTTCCTCATCCGTGCTCTCGATCTAAGACAGAATATTCTGTTTGCCTCACAGGAGGCGTAGTCAGGCTTAAGGTACGACCCAGTGCTAGTGCAGAACATGTTCCTTCACTCAGTTATGACTGGCTTGCAGAATGATAATATCAAACGGGATCTCCAGCCATATCTAGAGCCAGCTCGTGTTTCTGATGAACTCCTGTTTGAGAAACTGAATACTGCATGTGCCTACGAAAGTGAGAGGCAAGACAAGAAAAAAATGACAACACCACAGCGACCTGTAGCTGTTCACTCTGCTCAGTCTGACCACACTCCAGCTGAAAAGAAGGAGAAAACAAGCCAGTCAAGTCACAATAAGAATCAAACTGATATTCTCACAGAACTGCAGGAGATGAAAGCTAACATGTCCCTCTTAAAAGATCTTAAAGCTGAAGTGGCTTCCATTAAAGAGTCTATGCAGTAGCCCTCTTACTTCCCCAGACAGCACCCAGATCCATCCGCTGCACCAGACTGCCCTCCACATCAGTCAGCACCAGTTCACTATCACCCACCACAGAGACACGGGGCCACTCCTGCCCCCGCAGCACAACACTGCTATCCTCAACTCAACCAAAGGTTTGGCAATCAATATGCCCCGCCCACACCTGCACCACGCCGTAGAGCAAGATGTTATGCTTTCCAGCAGACAAACACTGAAGACTGCATTCACTGCTTCAAGTGTGGCAGTAGTGAACACTTCGCAGCTGGTTGCAGAATGGGAAGATCAGGTCCATTCAGAGGGAGTGGTTTAAACGGGCAAGGGTCACCCCAGCGGGACAGGGAGTGACCGTCTCATCAATCGTGCCCCAAATTTGTGCAAAGTGTGGTGTACATGGAAGAAATGTGAGGCTGAGACAATGTGCAACATGTAAAGGTGTGTTATACTGTTCGAAAACATGTCAACATGAACATTGGGAAGTCCACAGGAATCAATGTACAACAACCTCATGCAATACAGTCCGAACTACACCACAAAAGAGAAAACAGGTTAAAGTCGCTCCATTAGTTGGAAGGAGATATTTAATTGACTGCCATATTCAAGGTCAGCAGGTTAGAGCTCTGTGGGACTCTGGCTCACACTTGTGTAGTGAGTGAACAATGGAAAACAGAGCACTTACCACATGTAACATTAAGGGACATTTCTGAACTTCTTGAAGCTGATGAAACTTTAAACTTTATTTCAGCTAATGGGGGAGACATGCCATACACAGGATGGATAGAGTTGACATTTAAATTAGCTTCAGATGAAGTCCCTTCAGCAGAGGTCATTGTTCCCACCCTGATCATTAAAGGTAACAGTGTTTCTCAACCTATCATTGGCTCAAATGTGATTGGACTGATAGTTGCTACTAAACTGCAGCAGGATAATGCCACCAATAAACAGCAGATAATCAAAACTGTCCAAGCAGCTTTTCCTGGCTATGGGATGGATCAGGCTGAAGTTTTTTAAGAGCAAATTACTGCTGAGCAGCAACCTCATGAGTATGTAGTTAAGACGACCAGAGAGCGAGTGCACATCCCCAGACACACCTCTGTAAAAGTAGGGTGTCGAGTTTTGACTGCACCTTTACAAGAGGAGACAACGCTGATCTTTGAGCCTAGTGTTAATCCACAATGGCCAGAGGGCCTTGAGTTTACTGACACTGTTGTGATGTTGAGGAAGGCTGCAAAACCATTCATACTTGTCGACGTGCAAAACCCAACAGATCATGACATCGTGCTCACTGGCAGAACTGTTATTGGGAAGTTCAAGCAGTTTATCCAGCGACAGTCTTTGAACGGCCCTGCACCACCCCTCCAGTAACAGTGAGTAATGTGGGAGTAAGGAATGAAGAAGCTTCTGGTGGTGAATGGGATGCCCCAGTCAACTTGGATCATCTCAGCTCACCTGAAAAAGAAATAGTGAAACAAATGTTAAAAGAAGAGTCAGGCTCCTTCTCAAACTCTGATGACGACATCGGCTGTATTGAGAATCTGCAGCTCACCATCTCACTGAAAGACACAGAGCCAGTGGCCAAGACCTACCTCTCTGTACCAAAACCACTGTATCAGAAAATGAAAAGCTACCTACATGATCTCATCACACAAGGTTGGGTGCGCAAATCAAACTCCCCCTACGCGTCCCCAGTTGTGTGTGTCCGAAAAAAGGATGGGAGCTTACGACTGTGTATAGACTACCGTGAGTTAAATCGTAAGACTGTACCAGACCGTCAGCCCATCCCCAGGGTGCAGGACATCATGGATGGCCTGGGTGGCAACTCCTGGTTTTCACTCTTAGACCAAGGGAAAGCCTAACACCAGGGGTTCATGGCAGAAGAGAGTCACCCCCTCACTGCTTTTGTGACCCCCTGGGGTTTATATGAATGGATTTGAATCCCTTTTGGCCTAATGAATGCACCGGCTGCCTTCCAGAGGTGCATGGAAGAATGTCTTGAGGGGGTTCGAGATGACATTTGTGTACCATATCTTGACGATGTCCTTGTGTTCAGTCAGTCATTTGAAAGCCATGTTGAAAATGTCAGAACTGTGCTGAGGCGACTGAGAGAGAACGGTATAAAGTTGAAGCCGTCCAAATGTGAGATGTTTCGACGAGAGGTTCGCTATCTTGGGCGGGTCATTTCAGCAGAGGGTAGCAAAATGGACCCTGCTGACACCATAGCTGTCAGAGCCCTAAAAAACAAGCCACCAACCAATGCGGGAGAATTAAGAGCTATCATGGGTCTCCTGAGTTATTACCGTCAGTATATTCGGGATTTTTCTCAAATCGCTGCCCCTCTCTACGACCTCATGAGAACCCCTGCTGATGTACAAAAGACTGACGAACGTGCTAAAAGAACAAGACAGCTTAAAAGAAAACACAATGGCGCGCCATCCAACCAGCCCATTGTATGGACAGAAAAACATCAACACTTACTTGAGGAACTGTTGGACCACTTAGTTGAACCACCAATCCTTGCCTTTCCTGACTAACAAACCTTTTGTTTTACACACAGACGCTTCCAACCTGGGCCTGGGTGCAGTTTTGTATCAGGAACAGGAAGAAAAACTGCGTGTAATAGCATATGCATCCAGAGCCCTCACCACATCCGAGAAGAACTACCATTTTCATTCTGGGAAAACTAGAGTTCCTCGCCCTTAAGTGGGCCGTGTGTGAAAAATTCAGGGACTATTTGATCAGCTCATCATGCACTGTGTACACGGATAATAATCCGCTCACATATGTCTTGTCTACAGCTAAACTAAATGCAAGTGGGTTGCTGAATTAGCGGATTTTCACCTCACCATTCGATACCGGCCAGGAAAAGAAAACGTTGATGCCGACACACTCTCGAGGATGCCATTGGATATTGAGACAATGTTTAAAGACTGTACTGAGGAAATGTCATCTCGTTCGGTACAAGCAGTTGTACAGTCAATTGAGGACCCAAATCCTAACACAGTGTGGTTGGCTCTGTCTGCTCAGTGTAAAGACATCAACAAGCCAGAACATCAGCCTCTCTCGCTAGCGAAGATTTGTCATGCTCAGAAGGAAGATAAAAATATCGGCCCAGTGATGGAGTGTCGTCAGTTAAATAAGAGACCTGAAAACAAACAGTTAAAATCATTCAGTGTGCAGAGTAAAAGACTGATGAGTGAATGGGAAAAACTTACCTTGGATGATGACGGCATCCTGCGTCGAAAAACAGCTACACGAACACAGCTCGTTTTGCCAGAAAAGTACAAAGCAACTGTTCTGAAGGAGCTGCATGATGATATGGGGCACCAAGGAATTGACCGAACCACCTCGTTGGTAAGAGAACGCTTCTTTTGGCCCTGTATGCAACAGGACATTCAACACTATGTGTCTCGAAGCTGTTCATGTTTGAAAAAGAAGAAGCCCAGCCGAGAGATTAAGGCACCCATAACCAACATTGTCACAACTCAGCCCTTTGAGTTAGTCTCCATTGATTTTCTACATGTTGACCAGAGTGCAGGCGGGTATGAGTACATTTTGGTAATTTTTGACCATTTCTCAAGATTTGCCCAAGCATACGCTACAACCAACAAGTCAGCAAAAACAGTGGCACATAAACTTTTCAATGATTATGCACTGAAATTTGGATTCCCTCAATGTATCCATCATGATCAAGGTGGTGAATTTCAAAACCAGCTCACAGCACAGCTGAAAAAGACCTCTGGAGTGTTAGGTTTGCGAACAACGCCCTACCACCCTGAAGGAAATGGACAAGTCAAACGTTTTAATCGTACACTCATACAGATGCTGAGAACACTGACAGAAAAAGAGAAATCAAGCTGGAAAGACTCACTGAATAAGTTGGTTTTTGCATATAATAGTACAAGATGTGAAGTCACTGGCTTTTCTCCTTTTTATCTTCTTTTTGGGAGGACGCCAAGACTACCTGTCGACATACTCTTCCGCCTGACACCAGCAACAGGTACACCTGACCACAGAGAGTACATGCGAAAGTGGCGAAAAGGGATGCAGGAAGCCTACGAAATTACAAAGAACAATGCAAGAAAGTCAACTAAAAGAGGAAAAAGAAACCATGATCGCAAAGTGAGGAGCTCAGAGTTGGAACCAGGAGACCGTGTTCTGGTCAGGAACTTGACCCCAAGAGGAGGAACTGGCAAGCTACGCAGCCATTGGGAGGAAATTATCCACAAGGTTGTTCGTAGGGTGAATAAGGATGCTCCAGTTTACGAAGTTGTACCGGAACAAGGAAAAGGGAGAGATAACAGGATACTACACCGCAATCTCTTGCTCCCGTGCGATCACCTGCCCTTGGAAGTTCCCCTAAAAGTTGCCAGACCGCAGAGAAAAAAACAGACAAATGAGGGGACGGTCAATACTCAGCAAGAGGATGACACTGATGAGGACTCAGAGGATGACTGGTTTTATTACCTACCTCTACAGCCTCCTCAAGATGCACAGCCGCAGGCATGTAATAAAGAGGAGCATACTGGCCAGTCGGCAGGCACTGAACCTACAAGGACACATGACAAACAAGGAGAGGAACAGGAAAGACTGCTACAGCCGGAGGAGGATCACAGCAGGATTGATTTGCTAGACAGCGATGAGGCATCTGAGGGACTTGGAATTCTTGGAAATGACCCTGTGCTGCCACCTCTGTCACTCCCTGCACATGAATGCCACAGTGACAACAGACAAGCACAAGAGCGGTCAAGGAGGGAACGACGACCACCAAAGTTATTCACCTATGATGAGTTGGGTAATCCAGCCTGCTACAATATGGATGTCCCAGCCAGATCCATGTACCCAATGCAACATTACAGAGCCTATCAACCAGGGACCCGGTAGCCAGATTCTGTTCAGGCCCCCACCTACCAACCTGTGCTTCTGTACGGGTAACCACTCACATGGACTCTTGTGAAACTGAACACATCACACCCATATACATACACATACATTCATGGACTCTTTGACACGCACATTCACACACTCATGCACTTTTGCAAAAGCAGAGTGCTCACAAACATACACACATCCCACTACACTCATGGACTGTTGCGAAAGCGGAGTGCTCACAAACATACACACATCCCACTACACTCATGGACTGTTGCGAAAGCGGAGTGCACACAAACACACACATCTTGCTACACTCATGGACTTTTGCGAAAGCAGTGTTAATACACACGCACACTCGTCCTGGACGGTTGAAACAGCTGCGATTTAGAATAGACGTTACCGGTTAAGCGCAAGGACTTTGGGTGGGCCGATTGTCTATGCACGAACTGTTGAGAATCTGAATTGTATACTATGTGACTGCCTTATTCGATGAATGTTGAGGACGACATCTATATTGAGGGGGAGCGTGTAGTAGTTATAAAATTGTTGTAAATGTGAACATGCAGACAGTAAACAGGAAGGAAGAAAAACAAAGCTTTAATTCATTATAGTATCTGGTAAAAGTAAGAAAAAAAGGGAGAAAGAACATCATAACTAATTACTTTACAAAGTTTAAAAAAGGGTATGAAGACCAAAAAGCTGTGATAAGGTGATCTGCCATCTATTACTGTTGCCTGGTGCAGAAGAGTCTAAAAAGACAAATGAAAAAAATAGTAATCTGTGTTAAAAACATTCTAATGTTTGTTTGGAAAATACTTCCTGGTTTTATGTTGTTTTTCTTTAGTACCTGCGTTTTAAAAATGCTTAGTTGTTGTTTTAGTCACTGATCGGGTTTCAACTACTTTTGCCTGGCTTACCCAGTAGAGGGAGACACGTTCTTTCATTCGGCCATTAGAGACTGGGCCTGAATAAGTGAACATCGTGCCCGTGTTTCTGTTCAATATCCCCCCCCTCTACAGGGGTGTAACATCTGTATTTCATACAGAGTGTGTGCACTCAGATCTGCATAAGTGTGTTTTAGATCCGCTTATGTATGGTTTAAGTTTTCTGTCTGTCTCTAATCAGAAAGAACACTTTATACGATGTCTACTTACACGTGACTTTTGCAACATTTCTACTGTGTAAGATTTGAGCGAGCACATCCCGATTTGTGAGCGTGTAATAAAACGTATGAACGCGCAATCAAAAGTGTGTGCATGTAATACAATCTGTGTGTGCCTACATTTTACCACCACACAATTTAAAACAATCAGAAACAAGGTTCAACTGAGGTGTGTGAAAAAGAGACGCCAAGACTTGCCTTATGTTGTTTCTGATTGGTTTAAATGGTGCAGTGTCTTCAGTGTCACGTGAAAAAAGAAAGCCAATAGAGGATTCCTGCTTCTCGCAGATCATAGATACGCACATTCAGATTGTATTACACCACCGGTATCAAACTCAAGGCCCGGGTGCCAGATCTGGCCCGCCACATCATTTTATCTGGCCCGCAAACACCTGGAAATGATATGTGTCAATAAAGTACTTCATATTTTCTCACTAAATGTAAATTATTTTTTTCATTTTGACGGAAAAAATATATGTACTGCTTGAAATTGCACGTCTTTTAAACTTTAATAGCATCCAATATTGCAACAAATATTACAGTACATTATCATACTTTCCAAACATGTTTTTGTCTAAATATTGATAAATAAAAATACTTAACTTTACAGCAAACTACCCATCAAATTAATAAAAATGACAATACCTTTTACATTGTTCTTTACAGCAGTGTTTTTCAACCTTTTTTGAGCCAAGGCGCATTTTTTGCATTAAAAAAATCCAGAGGCACACCACCAGCAAAAATTATTAAAAAATGAAACTCAGTTAAGCGTAAAAGGTCGTCGTAATTGTTGCATAAGACTTTAAACCAAAACCAAGCATGCATCAATATAGCTCTTGTCTCAAAGTAGGTGTACTGTCACCACCTGTCACATCACCCCCTGACTTATTTTGAGTTTTTTGCTGTTTTCCTGTGTGTAGTGTTTTAGTTCTTGTCTTGCGCTCCTATTGGTGGCTTTTTCTCTTTTTTTTGGTATTTTCCTGTAGCAGTTTCATGTCTTCCTTTGAGCGATTTGTCCCACATCTACTTTGTTTTAACAATGAAGACTATTTCAGTTGTTTTTATCCTTCTTTGTGGGGACATTGTTGATTGTCATGTCATGTTCGGATATACTTTGTGGACGCCGTCTTTGCTCCACAGTAAGTCTTTGCTGTCGTCCAGCATTCTGTTTTTGTTTATTTTGTATTCAGTTCAGTTTTAGTTTCGTTCTGCATAGCCTTCCCTAAGCTTCAATGCCTTTTCTTAGTGGCACTCACCTTTTGTTTATCTTTGGTTTAAGCATTAGACACCTTTTTACCTGTACACTGCCTCCCGCTGTTTTCGACATCTACAAAGCAATTAACTACCTGCTGCCACCTACTGATATGGAAGAGTATTACACGGTTACTCTGCCGAGCTCTAGACAGCACAGACACTCAACAACAACACATCATTTGCAGACTATAAGTACTGGTTTGCAAAAAATATTTTTAACTCAAATAGGTGAAATTAGATAATCTCCCGCGGCACACCAGACAGTATCTCACGGCACACTAGTCTGCCGTGGCACAGTGGTTGAAAAACACTGCTTTACAGCATATTTCTGTAAATTGAAAAAAACTGCTACTTTTTTGTGTTAAAATTCTGTTGACTGAGCTGCCAGTTTTTGACTGTAAAATCTACGGTTGTTGTTTTTAATGGTGTATTACTGTAACTGGAAAGACGGTACATTTGTTTTTACGGTAGAAAAACCGGCAGCTAAGTTGCCAGAATAAAAAAAAAAACTTGTACTGTTTTTCCATTAACATAATAATGTTGTAAAAACCAATGTCAATTTAACCCCAAATTTCTGGCAATTTAGCTGCCAGCATTTTCTGTACGAAATGGTTGTTTTTTCTCCAGTGTTTTCCCATACAAAAGCACTATATGTACTGTACATTCATCTACTTTTAACATCAGCTTCACTGTCTAAATGTCCCTGAGAGACCTATTTTGGCAATATAGTGTATACACTATATTGCCAAAAGTATTTGGCCACCCATCCAAATGATGAGAATCAGGTGTCCTAATCACTTGGCCCGGCCACAGGTGTATAAAACCAAGCACTTAGGCATGGAGACTGTTTCTACAAACATTTGTGAAAGAATGGGCCGCTCTCAGAAGCTCAGTGATTTCCAGCGTTGAACTGTCATAGGATGCCACCTGTGCAACAAATCCAGTCGTGAAATTTCCTCGCTCCTAAATATTCCAAAGTCAACTGTCGTCTTTATTATAAGAAAATGGAAGAGTTTGGGAACAACAGCAACTCAGCCACAAAGTTGTAGGCCACGTAAACTGACAGAGAGGGGTCAGCGGACGCAGTGGAGACACATTCTCTGGAGTGATGAATCACGCTTTTCCATCTTGCAATCTGATGGACGAGTCTGGGTTTGGAGGTTGCCAGGAGAACGGTATATTTCAGACTGCATTGTGCCGAGTGTATAATTTGGAGGAGGAATTATGGTGTGGGGTTGTTTTTCAGGAGTTTTGCTTGGCCCCTTAGTTCCAGTGAAAGGAACTCTGAATGCTCCAGGATACTAACACATTTTGGATAATTCCATGCTCCCAACCTTGTGGGAACAGTTTGGAGTGGGCCCCTTCCTCTTCCAACATGACTGTGCACCAGTGCACAAAGCAAGGTCTATTAAGACATGGATGACAGAGTCTGGTGTGGATGAACTTGACTGTGTCACGTGGGGGGGTTGCAGCTCGCTGCGCGGGTGTTCTTCCAATGCAAAGAGACGGCTCCGGACAACAGCGTGAAGGTAGGCTAGGATTTATTAACATAAATCACGCACTACCACAAACATAAACAATACAACACCAACAAAAAAAAGGCAAGCGTGCCTAAAACGCAAGTGAGGCTAATCTTAAGCAGAAGCTATGGCATGGACAGGGAAACTTACTTGGTCAGAGCAAGACATAAACCGGTGTGATATCAAAACAACGCAGGCAGAACGAGTGATGAACAAAGGTAGGCTTAAATAACAGTGACATGATTGGTGACAGGTGTGTGTGAGTCCGAACGTGAAACAGGTGCGTGACGTGACAGGTGAAAACTAATGGTTGCTATGGTGACAAAACAAAAGTGCACAAAAAGTCCAAAAACAAAACCGAACATGACCAAAACAAAAACATGATCACACAGACATGACAGACTGTCCTGCACAGAGTCCTGACCTGAACCCGATAGAACACCTTTGGGATGAATTAGAACAGAGACTGGGAGCCAGTGTGTGACCTCACCAATGCGCTTTTGAAAGAATGGTGTAAAATTCCTATAAACACACTCTGCAACCTTGTGGACAGCCTTCCCAGAAGAGTTGAAGCTGTAATAGCTGCAAAAGGTGGACCGACATCATATTGAACCCTGTGGGTTAGGAATGGGATGGCACTTCAACTTCATATTTGAGTCAAGGCAGGTGGCCAAATACTTTTGGCAATATAGTGTACTTGTGTGTCCCATGGAAGCATAGCAAGGCACATCAATGCATCAATATTTTCACAAAAATGATTCTACATAATTGAACATAGGTGCATTTTACAGCAAATACGGTGCGGTAAAGATGAAACAACACTTCAGTCCCTGCTCTGAAGTGTTTTATGCACCTCCAACCCTCATACTGTACTTACATTTGCGTGCATGTGTCGTGCATGTGTCATGTGTGTGTGTCCGCCTGTCTCTTCCCATCACTGAAGGTTGAGTTAGGCCCGCTCAGGCATGACATGGCGACATGACACCGCTTCCTTGTTATGGTAGTTATTTACTTTGCAATCGAGGGTTTCCTTTTCCATTGATCGCTTGGGAAATGTGTTGACTTTGACATTGATGACTTGTGACAGGGGGCATATTCAGTACATATTAGGCTGCGGATTGGGGAGTCCTCACACTTTAGTGAAGCGCCATGGAAGGTGTCCACTGAATATTACGCTATAATCTTTTAACATAGCGAGCATATTCATCAGGATTTGCAATCATTCATTTGCTATCGGGGAATTTTTTCGGACAATATGTTTCGGGTGTGGATGAAGCCCAGTTTATCGCGTGGCAGGACAGCGCTTGTACTGTGGAGCGTCCTGTGGTGGGCCATGTCGATGCCCCACAGATCCCGCCAAGACCAGGAGCAACATTGTGACGTCATCCCAGGTTCTATGAGCCTGTCGGTGCTGGAGAAGGAGGGGGACATCGTCCTGGGAGGACTCTTCTCTCTACATGATATGGTGGTGGAGCCGAGTATGACCTACACCTCCAAGCCTCCACCTACACAATGCACCAGGTACACAGGTGAGAAGGTGTTAACAATGACATTTACGTTGACATTTGCTTCTTTTGTACTGCAGATTTAACTTCCGGACATTCCGCTGGATGCAGACTATGATATTTGCTATTGAGGAGATTAACAGGGAGGGCAAACTCCTTCCCAATGTGACTTTGGGATATAAGATCTATGACTCATGCAGCACCCCCCACCAGGCTCTCAAAGCTACTATGGAACTGATGGGCAGCCATACGGCGGAAAGTGGGGTGCAGGGTCCAAGCAGCTGCAGGGGGGCTGTACCTGCTGTGATAGGGGATGGAGGTTCCACCCAGTCTCTGGTAGTGGCCCGCTTCTTGGGAGTCTTCCATGTGCCTCAGGTGAGACCAGATAATATCTTTTATTGCCAAAAGTGTGGATTTTTGTAATACCGTATTTTCTGGACCATAGGGCGCACCGGATTATAAGGCGCACTGCCGATAAGCGGGTCTATTCCGGTCTTTTTTCATACAAATGTAAAACACTTCCTTGTGGTCTACATAACATGTAAAGGTGGTTCCTTAGTCAAAATGTTGCATAGATTATGTTTTACAGACCATCTTCAAGTTGCTTTTAAAGGGCGCCGTTTTGTGGGCGGTCTAGTTTACGTGGCTCATCTTTGGCAGCGTCTTCTCCCCGTCATTTTTGTTGTAGCGGTGTAGCGTGCAAGGACGAGGGTAGAAGAAGTGTCAAAAGATGGCGCTAATGACATTCAGACTTTACTTCAATCAATAACGGAGCATCATCTCCTCATCCGTGGTTCACTAGTGCAACAACAAGGCCGGAAATGTGTACCATGAAAAACCGTCTGGCCGGAACTCTCTAATAACTAAAGTTCCTTGGGTGAATTATGTAAACTCACTACACCGGTAGTTGTTAGCGCTTCCATAGCGAGATATAAGTTAGAACTTTATGCTGCTTTATATTAGACATGGCAACAGCAGAGGATGAATGTCCCATAACAAGAAGATAGAGGAAAAGAAGAAGCTTATCGACTGCGGCATCAGCACGGACTACAGTGGCGGACGTGCGCACATTTTCAGGACTTATGCAGATCTCAAATACACATCAGCAGGTACCAGATGGTAAGAAAAGTTGGTTTTGCATAATATTGTGAAACAAAACGCCAGATAATATGTCTGCCACTATTTTTGGTCCTTATACAGTCCTTATACACACACCAGAATAATTATTGTATCTCTGACTGCGGTAGCCGTAATGAGCCGACAATCCATCAAGCGGTGCGGCTTCAAAGTCATACTAAAACATTTTGACAGATTTTTGAGTGCCGTGTGTAATGTTCTTTATTTTCAATGGAACATTTAAAGTTTTTAAAGTTTACTGGCGTCATATTGCAGTCTACACGTATCTCTTATGTGTGACTACCATCTACGGGTCACACTTATCATTACACCATGTACCAAATAAAATTTGCTTCGAGGTCGGTAAGCACAACCAGAATTATTCCGTACATTAGGCGCACCGGGTTATAAGGCGCACTGTCGATTTTTGAGAAAATGAAAGGATTTTAGGTGCACCTTATAGTCCAAAAAATATGGTTTATATGATGTGCAAATGAGGTCTACAATCCAAAATTAATTACTGTGGTATCTCAACTAACTTAAGAATGTTTTGAGATAAGAGCTGTCTCTCGGCCAATTGTTATGCTTTAAGTTGCAAGCAAAAATGTTGGTAAGCATTCCTGCTATTAGTTGTCATAGCAAATGTCACTGGGAAAACATCCTGTCTTACTCACGAGCATTAACGCAAGAAATCGACATAACTTTGTAGTCCTACCATTATAAGGAAGAAAGTGAGTGTGAAAGATAGGGCCAAGAAGAAGAAGTGGATGATATATATCGTATTTTGAAAAATTATCATCAAAAACATAACGGAGTGTGTAGTCAACTTGGTGAAGCCATTCTCGCATTTTACTGATTCTCTGTACCATAGTGAAGCAGGATGAGTCTTAACGCTGGCCAATAATCTTAAAATAATATTTAAATGGCGGACATTTACAGTATCTAAAAAACCTTAAAACCAGTGAAGTTGGCACGTTGTGTAAATTATAAATAAAAACAGAATATAATGATTTGCAAATCCTTTTCAGCCTATATTCAATTTAATAGACTGCAAAGACAAGATACTTAACATTAGAGTTGGTCAACTTTGCTATTTTTTTCAAATATTAGCTAATTTGGAATTTGATGCCTGCAACATGTTTCAAAAAAGACTGAGAAAGTTGAGGAATGCTCATCAAACACTTACTTGGAACATCCCACAGGTGAACAGGCTAATTGGGAACAGGTGGGTGCCATGATTGTGTATAAAAGCAGCTTCCATGAAGTCATTCATAAACAAGGATGGGGTGAGGGTCACCACTTTGGGAACAAATGCGTGAGCAAATTGTCGAAGAGTTTAAGAACAACATTTCTCAACGAGCTATTGCAAGGAATTTAGGGATTTCACCATCTACGGTCAAAAATTTCAGAGAATCTGGAGAAATCACTGCACGTAAGCGGCAAGGCTGAAAACCAACTTCACAGATTTTGGGTGTTGTTTGAAAATATGGGTACGGTGCTGACTTAGACGGAGCTCGAAAGAGATACCGTAGAAGTACACTGTAATTATTACATTACTTCATACAACTACTGCAAATGCTAGTAATACATTCTAGTGTATTGTTGTTGTACAATGTAAAAGTAAAAAGGCATGTTACATGTTAAAATTGTGCTGTTTGTGGAGGTTTAAGCACCATTGAAATTGTTTAAATTGATTTCAAAAGTGGACGTCGATTTGAGATATCAGTGTTTTGAGTTAAGAGTGCTGTAACAGAACTAATTAAGCTCATAAATTGAGGTACTGAGCTACGGCGTGGCGAAGTTGGTAGAGTGGCCGTGCCAGCAATCGGAGTGTTGCTGGTTACTGGGGTTCAATCCCCACCTTCTACCATCCTAGTCACGTCCGTTGTGTCCTTGGGCAAGACACTTCACCCTTGCTCCTGATGGCTGCTGGTTAGCGCCTTGCATGGCAGCTCCCGCCATCAGTGTGTGAATGTGTGTGTGAATGGGTGAATGTGGTGATACTGTCAAAGCGCTTTGAGTACCTTGAAGGTAGAAAAGCGCTATACAAGTATAACCCATTTATTTATTTATTTATTTACTGTACAAATTACACTCAATTCCTTTTTTAAATCAATTCAATTAAAATCACACCCGTTGAGCTACTTTCCACTAAAAGTGTGCCCAGAATAGGGTTTTATTACAATTTTGTAACAAATTAATTTTTTGAATATAGAAATTTAAGCTACACAAATAATATTTTTGATCACTACATTTCTGCATTAAACTAGTTTAAAAGTGTACACCTACAAAAATGCCCCAATCTCCATAATATGAATGTATGTTTTTTTTTTTTTTTTTTTTTTTTTTACACATTTTTATTTAAAAAAAACAGTTTTTCCAACGTATTAAATTTTAGACGATATCTCTTAGTTATTATTTCTCCGGCTGTAGAAAAGACCCGCTCACAGGGCACAGAGGAGGCGGGAGTGCGACACAGTTCGCGTATCGGTCACGTGACCAAAACAGCTCATGATCGGTCACGTGACTTTCTAAAAGCGGTACGCGCACCAACACAGGGTTTTGCTCTATGAGCTCGACGCATGCGCCGATGCATTGGTGTTGCCGGACCCATCACTAGTACCCTCTCCTTTAAGAATAGAATTGTAGTAGCACTAGGAAGTGCATGGTATACTCCACTACAGTATATTTGTTTATGTGTAACAGGCGGAAAATTACACTCACCTGACCTTTCATAGTTACAAAGCTAATCATGCTCAGTTCAGTTTGTTTTGGTTTTCCACACTGTAATCCAAATATCAAATACTAATATATTTGATTTATTATAAAATATAATATTACTTACAGTCGTGGTCAAAAGTTTACATACTCTTGTAAAGAACATAATGTCATGGCTGTTTTGAGTTTCCAATAATGTCTACAACTCTTATTTTTTTGTGATAGAGTGATTGGAGCACATACTTGTTGGTCACGAAAAACATTCATGAAGTTTGGTTCTTTTATGAATGTATTATGGGTCTACTGAAAATGTAACCAAATCTGCTGGGTCAAAAGTATACATACAGCAATGTTGATATTTGGTTGTATGTCTTTTGGCAAGTTTCACTGCAATAAGGCGCTTTTGGTAACCCTCCACAAGCTTCTGGCAAGCTTTTGGTTGAATTTTTGACCACTCCTCTTGACTTCTTGACATTTGACCACAGAACTTTCCTCCAGAAGGTCTTATCTTTGTCAATGGGATGTCAGATGAAACAAAAATTGAACTGTTTGGCGACAATACCCAGCAATATGTTTTAAGGAGAAAAGGTGAGGCCTTTAATCCCAGGAACACCATGTCTACCATCAAGCATGGTGGTGGTAGTATTATGCTCTGGGCTTGTTTTGCTGCCTATGGAACTGGTGCTTTACAGAGAGTATATGGGACAATGAAAAAGGAGGATTACCTCCAAATTCTTCAGGACAACCTAAAATCATCAGCCCCGAGGTTGGGTCTTCGGCGCAGTTGAGTGTTCCAACAGGACAATGACCCCAAACACGTGTCAAAATTGGTAAAGTAAATGGCTAAATCAGGCTAGAATTAAGGTTTTAGAATGGCCTTTCCAAAGTCCTGACTTAAACGTGTGGACAATGCTGAAGAAACAAGTCCATGTCAGAAAACCGACAAATTTAGCTGAACTGCACCAATTTTATCAAAAGGAGTGGTCAAAAATTCAAACAGAATCTTGTGGATGGCTACCAAAAATGCCTTATTGCAGTGAAACTTGCCAAGGGACATGTAACCAAAAATAAACATTGCTGTATGTACACTTTTGACCCAGCAGATTTGGTCACATTTTCAGTAGACCCATAATAAATTCATATAAGAACCAAACTTCATGAATGTTTTTTGTGACCAACAAGTATGTGCTCCAATCACTCTATCACAAAAAAATAAGAGTTGTAGAAACGATTGGAAACTCAAGACAGCCATGACATTATGTTCTTTACAAGTGTATGTTAACTTTTGACAACGACTGTATATATTATATTATTAATACAATATTAAAGATAGCGTTTTAGTTTTGCATCATGCAACCTTTTGTTAAATTAACTTATCTTTACATTTTTTCTGTGTTTTGTCTCTTTCAGGTCAGTTACTTTTCTAGCTGTGCTTGTCTTAGCGACAAAAATGAGTTTCCTGCTTTCCTGAGGACCATGCCCAGTGATTTCTTCCAAGTGAGTACAGCAAACTGAAGACGTATTTCCAATTTCTATTAAAAATGTACCATTTTCTTTTCGATAAGTCATGGTCATGGGATGGATATCATATGGCTGCCTTTGAAGACACGACCTGATAGTGAGGGGTGTCAAACTAATTTTAGCTCAGGGGCCGCATGAAGGAAAATCCATTCCCAAATGGGCCGGACTGGTAAAATCATGGCATAATAACTTAAAATTAAAGACAACTTTACATTATTTTCTTTGTTTTACTTTGGCCAAATATAGAACAAGTACATTCTGAAAATATACATAGTATAAAAAAATCGGGGCATGCTCTCCCTGAGAGAGCATGAGGAGGTTGATGTGGGCGGTTTGACGGGGGGGGGCTTGTATATTGTAGCTTCCCAAAAGAGTTAGTGCTGCAAGGGGTTCTGGGTATTTGTTCTGTTGTGTTTATATTGTGTTACGGTGCGGATGTTCTCCCGAAATGTGTTTGTCATTCTTGTTTGGTGTGGGTTCACAGTGTGGCGCATATTTGTAACAGTGTTAAAGTTGTTTATACAGCCACCCTCAGTGTGACCTGTATGGCTGTTGACTTGTATTCACTTGTGTGTGTGAAAAGCTGTAGCTCTTATGTGATTGGGCCGGCACGCAAAGGCCGTGCCTTTAAGGTTTATTTATTGGCGCTCTGTACGTCTCCCTTTGTCCGTGTACCACTCTGTACAGTGGCGTTTTAAAAAGTCATACATTTTACTTTTTGATACCGATAATTTATTATATTACATTTTAAAGCATTTATCGGCCGATAATATCGGCAGTCCGATATTATCGGACATCTCCAATTCTGACGTTGGCAGTTTATTAAAAAATGTTTTGTTTTTGTTTTGTTAACCTGCTCAGTGCCCTTGTGGTTAGAGTGCCCGCCCTGAGATCGGTAGGTCGGGAGTTCAAACCCCAGCCGAGTCATACCAAAGACTATAAAAATGGAAGCCATTACCTCCCTGCTTGGCACTCAGCATCAAGGGTTGGAATTGGGGGTTAAATCAACAAAATGATTCCTGAGCGCGGCCACCGCTGCTGCTCACTGCTCCCCTCACCTCCCAGGGGGTGGAACAAGGGGATGGGTCAAATGCAGAGGGTAATTTTACCACACCTAGTGTGTGTTTGTGATACTTTAACTTTAATAGCAACCGATTGTTTCCACACACCGCCGCGTTGGTGAAATCCGCATACTGCCACAACACATTCATTTATCATCATTCAATTATAATTAAACATGGTGTCAGTTATCAAAACAACACCATAGCTTTGTGATGTGGCTTATGTGAACAGAGCCTGCCGGGACTTAAAACCTTGTTTTAATTTATCCGCCTTCTGTAGACTTTGTTCTGTGTCCATATTGTAGACATTAGATCACTTGTTCTTTACTTTAGGTTGATGCACTTGTACAACTGGTCAAACATTTTGGCTGGACCTGGGTCGGCGTGATCGCGGGCGATGATGCTTATGGTCGTGGTGGGGCAAACATCTTTGCTCATGAGGTGAGTAAAAAAAAAAAAGTCTCATTTGTGAATAATAGTGTCCTCCTGTAATGTTTCCTCAGGTTAGAAAGTTAGGTGCTTGTGTTGCCCTTCGTGAAATCATCCCTAAGAATCGGGCACATACTGCAATTTCAGTCATCATTTCCAAAATACGCTCCTCCGGGGCCTCAGTGGTACTAGTGTTTGCGGTGGAACAGGATGCAGCGGCACTCTTTGATGAAGCTCTCAGGTTGGATCATTTGTCATCGTGTGAAATACCTCAAACATTCCTTTTCAACTTATATTCAATTGAATAGACTGCAAAGACAAGATATTTAATGTTCGAACTTAGAATTTAATTGCATCAACATTGCAATAAAGTTGGTACAGGGGCATTTTTACCACTGTGTTACATGACCTTTCCTTTTAACAACACTGAGGAGACCAATTTTTGAAGCTTTTCAGGTGGAATTCTTTGCCATTCTTGCTTGATGTACAGCTTAAGTTGTTCAACAGTCCGGGGGTCTCCGTTGTGGTATTTTAGGCTTCATAATGCGCCACACATTTTCAGTGGGAGACAGGTCTGGACTACAGGCAGGCCAGTCTAGTACCCGCACTCTTTTACTACAAAGCCACGCTGTTGTAACATTTGCAGAATGTGGCTTGACATTGTCTTGCTGAAATAAGCAGGGGCGTCCATGGTAACGTTGCTTGGATGGCAACATATGTTGCTCCAAAACCTGTATGTACCTTTCAGCATTAATGGTGCCTTCACAGATGTGTAAGTTACCCATGCCTTTGGCACTAATACACCCCCATACCATCACAGATGCTGGCTTTTGAACTTTGCGCCTATAACAATCCGGAAGGTTCTTTTCCTCTTTGGTCCGGAAGACACGACGTCCAGAGTTTGAAATGAGGACTCGTCAGAGCACAGAACACTTTTCCACTTTGCATTAGTCCGTCTTAGATGAGCTCTGGCCCAGCGAAGCCGGCGGCATTTCTGGGTGTTGTTGAAAAATGGATTTTGCTTTGCATAGTAGAGTTTTAACTTGCACTTACAGATGTAGCGACAAGCTGTAGTTACCGACAGTGGTTTTCTGAAGTGTTCCTGAGCCCATGTGGTGATATCCTTTACACACTGATGTCGCTTTTTGATGCAGTCCCGACTGAGGGATAGAAGGTCCGTAATATCATTGCTTACGTGCAGTGATTTCTCCAGATTCTCTGAACCTTTTGATGATATTACGGACCGTAGATGGTGAAATCCCTAAATTCCTTGCAATAGCTGGTTGAGAAATGTTGTTCTTAAACTGTTGGACAATTTGCTCACGCATTTGTTCACAAAGTGGTGACCCTCGCCCCATCCTTGTTTGTGAATGACTGAGCATTTCATGGAAGCTCCTTTTATACCCAAGGCATCAAATTCCAAATGAGCTAATATTTGCAAAAAATAAAGTTTCTCAGTTCGAACGTTAAGTATCTTGTCTTTGCAGTCTATTCAATTGAATATAAGTTGAAAAGGATTTGCAAATCATTGTATTCTGTTTTTATTTACGATTTACACAACGTGCCAACTTCACTGGTTTTGGGGTTTGTCAGTTAAAAGAAAACCTTCTTCCCAGAGAGGAACTCACTGGGATACAATGGCTGGCTAGCGAGGCTTGGAGCACCGCGGCCATTCTCTCCAGCCCAAAAAAGTACCACCCTATCCTACAGGGATCCATGGGGTTTGCCATCCGGCGAGCGAACATCCCAGGGCTGCGTGACTTTCTCCTCCGCCTGCATCCCTCCGGCACTGAATCTCACAAGGACCCGTTTCTGGTACCATTCTGGCAAGAAGTTTTTCAATGCAGCTTAGGTGTTGGGACTAAACCACCGTGCACCGGAGCTGAAGACCTGAAGAGTGTGGCAAATATTTATTCGGATGTGTCCCAGCTGAGGATCTCCTATAATGTTTATAAAGCTGTGTATGCAATCGTCTATGCATTGAGGGGCATGAACGGCTGCGAGGAAGGAAATGAGCCTTTTGCTTTTCAGACATGTCCAGATTTACAGAGCATACAGCCATGGCAGGTATTGCAAAATTATGTCAATTTGCTTTTTTTTTGCATCATCTGCTCATCGAAATAATTCCCTTTCCATGCTTGTAGCTTCTTTATTACATCAAACAGGTGGAATACTTCAACTCCTTTGGCGATGAAACCAAATTTGATGAGAACGGTGACATCGCAGCCATGTACGACCTCGTCAACTGGCAGCTGGGACCGAGCGGAGAGGTCGAGTTTGTCACCATTGGAAAGTTTGATGAAACGGTCAAAAACGGACAGCAGAAGCTCCGTATCCAGGAAGAGGATATCGTGTGGAACGGCAACCAGACACAAGTAGAGATCTCATTCAAATATTCTACTTTCCTCTATGAATACAGCAATCTGCACCATCTAATGAGATCCAACACTTGGACTGGGGTTGTACGGTATACCGGTATTAGTATAGTACCGCAATTATAATGAATAATTTTCGGTACTGTACCGCCTCTGAAACGTACCGGTCCCGCACGCCCCCCCCCGCGCCCGCGTCACAGTCATGTCGAGTCATTGCTGGTTTAACGGGCAGAGGAGCATGTTCGGCAGCGCACAATCACAGAGTACTTACAAACAGACACAGTGTGTAGACCGAAAAGGGAGAACAGACGCATTTTGGTCTAAAAACTAAAGATAAAGGTGAAGTTATAACACTGAAATGCCCTCAGGAAGCGGTGCTTTAAGACATGGCTGGCTAGCTAGCGGCTAACGTCTATCCGCCGTCGGCAGTGTTTTAGCTACTTCTAAATCACTAATCCTCGTCTCCATGGTGACAAATAAAGTAAGTTTCTAAAAAGTATCATCCCTGCAGGACGAGGAATAGCTGAACATGCTTCACTACACACCGTAGCTCACCGGCATCAACATGTAAACAAACGCCATTGGTGGATCTACACCTGACATCCACTGTAATGATATCAAGTACAGGCACGTATCTAGTCGATACTACTATGATAACGTCAATATTTTCGTTTTTTTTAATTCATATTATGTTTATAAACACAGGAAATATGTCCCTGGACACATGAGGACTTTGAATATGATCCTGTAGCTACTTGGTAACGGATTGATACCCAAATTTGTGGTATCATCCAAAACTAATGTAAAGTATCAAACAACAGAAGAATAAGTGATTATTTCATTTTAACAGAAGTGTATATAGAACATTTTAAAAGAGAAACTAAGCAGATATTAACAGTAAATGAACAAGTAGATTAATAATTAATTTTCTACCACTTGTCCTTAATAATGTTGACAAAATAATAGGAAGATAAATGACACAATATGTTACTGCATACGTCAGCAGACTAATTAGGAGGCTTTGTTTGTTTACTTACTATTAAAAAGACAAGTTGTCTTGTATGTTCACTATTTTATTTAAGGACTTAATTGAAATAAGAAACATATGTTTAATGCACCCTAAGATTTGTGGTTAAAATAAAGCCAATAATGCAATTTTTTGTGGTCCCCTTATTTAGAAAAGTACCGAAAAGTATCGAAATAATTTTGGTACCGGTAAAATATTGGTGACAGGACAACACTTAACTAGAACTATACTAAAAAAAATAAAAAACGATACTTATTTTTTAGTGAAAAAGCCGTGATATTTTCAATAAGTGTGTGCAGAGACTATCATTGAGGTATTACTTTTGGTGGTATATACCATACCATACCATACCAACTTAATTTATAAAGCCTTTTAAAAAGAATCACAGTTGAAAAACAAAGGGCTGTACACCACAAACAATAATACACACACAAAGCAGAGAAATACAGGCTAAAATATATCATTTAAAACAGAGGTAAAATAAATATATATTCACATAAAAAGAGCAGATAAAAAATGTAAATTAAATTTAATTATTAAAAATGTTTATTACATTTTTGACCCTCCAATATAGCTAAATAAGATAATGAAAATATAAGAAACACCTCAGTAAGATGCGGTACCACTGCAAGCTATAATCACAAAAATAAACATAAAGTTCAGCATTTTGAAGGCACTCGTTGATGTTGAGGTACAAAAAAAATGCAAAACAAAATTGTACTTACATTTATCATATAAATGAGTAGCTTTTTCAAAAGTTTTGATTGTGATTATTACAATTTCAATATTATCTAAAGGACTATTGTCTCTGTCCATTGAAAAACATGTACAGTATCTCCAAATTTGGTGAGTTTTTTGAAAACAAACCTTAAATACTTATTCTGCTTTTTTTTTTAAATAAACAGAACCATAGAAATGCATGCTTTTATATTAGACGGCAATGATAAAAATGTTCAGTACAGGCCAAAAGTTTGGAAACACCTTTTCATTCAATGCATTTTCTTTATTTTCATGACTATTTACATTGTAGATTGTCACTGAAGGCATCAAAACTATGAATGAACACATGTGGAGTTATGTACTTAACAAAAAAAGGTGAAATAACTGAAAACATGTTTTATGTTCTAGTTTCTTCAAAATAGCGACCCTTTGCTCTGATTACTGCTTTGCACACTCTAGGCATTCTCTCGATGAGCTTCAAGCACACCTGTGAAGTGAAAACTATTTCAGGTGACTCCCTCTTGAAGCTCATCGAGAGAATGCCAAGAGTGTGCAAAAAAGTAATCAGAGCAAAGGGTGGCTTTTTGAAAATGTTTTAATATAAAACATGTTATATAAAACAGTAATTTCACCTTTTTTTTTGTTAAGTACATAACTCCACATGTCTTCATTCATAGTTGTGATGCCTTCAGTGACAATCTACAAGGAAAATATTCATGAAAATAAAAAAAACACATTGAATGAGAAGATGTGTACTGTATATATTCTTTTATCGTGTCTAATTGTGAATTTTTCATAAACAATACTTTTTTTCACTCATTTGACCGAGCAATCCTTTTAAATACGATTGTAATATTTCATTATGTTTATTGATGCCCTTTTAGTTGCATTACCTTTATTTGCTTATTTGACCAAGCAATGTTTTTCATACACAATAATTAAAAAAAAAAAATGTTCACTACCATTTTTTTTCTTGCCAAATTCGGTTATAGGAGAAATCACGCGGTTCTTTTAAATCAGGGGTGTCAAACTCATTTTAGCTCAGGGGCGGCATTGAGGAAAATCTATTCCTAGGTGGGCCGGACGGGGAAAATCATGGCATGATAACTTAAAAATAAAACTACGACAACTTCAGATTGTTTTATTTGTTTTACTTTGGCACAAAATAGAACAAGCACATTCTTAAAATGTAAATATCACATATAATCCTTATGACAAAACATTTCAAGTTAGTTGAAAATTCTAAGGAAATAAATTGTTGTAGATTGAAAAAGAACACAATGAATTTAGACTTAATCTCAGTGTATTTACAAGGCATTTAAATGTTAAATCACAGCCCATCTAGGATTGAACAAAAACAAAATAAAGCATAAATAAAAACGCTTTTATGTATCAACTACCTCATTTGTGATTTCCACCGTTCACTTTCTTTAAATTTGCAAAGAAGACAATCATTTTCACAGAACTACAAACCCCGTTTCCATATGAGTTGGGAAATTGTGTTAGATGTAAATATAAACGGAATACAATGATTTGCAAATCCTTTTCAACCCATATCATACTTGCCAACATTGAGACCTCCAATTTCGGGAGGTGGGGGGCGGGGGCGTGGTCGGGGGTGGGGCAGGGCGTGGCTGGGGGCGTGGTTAAGAGGGGAGGAGTATATTGACAGCTAGAATTCACCAAGTCAAGTATTTCAGACATATATATATATATATATATATATAAGGGAATAAGCGGTAGAAAATGGATGGATGGATATATATATATATATATATATATATATATATATACATACTGAAAATATGCAAACAAAACTGTGTTTAGATAATTGATACTTCAAACTTGCATAAATAAATCTTAAGGAATATAACATAACTTGGCTTCTGAGAGCTTCAAAATGTAATGAATAAAATGCTAAAGTTGTTGATAAACAAGCAATTATTTTAATAATTAAATATGGTCATTTTAAATGAATTATTATGATAATTTAAAATTAATTATTTCAAATATTTTTATTTTAATGTATAATTCTAATGCCTGGATGTAATAAGGAGTCAGAAAAAATAAAAATAAAAATACAATAAATGTTGATGTTTTTAGCAAAATATAGTAAAAATGTATTTAGTTTTTTTTTTTTTTTAATTAATAAATATATTTATTTTTAGGTAAGATAAACATAATAATACAATTTATCTCTTGTCTGGATGATTTAGTTCTTGTCACCCTATTGTCCTCCTGTCGTGAAAAAAGGCTGTCCTCACTCAGGTCCGCATGGAGCTGGAGGGGGCGTGGCCTCCAGCTCCGGCTGAAAATCGGAAGAATATTTGTCCCGGGAGGTTTTCGGGAGAGGCGCTGAATTTCGGGAGTCTCCCGGAAAATTCGGGAGGGTTGGCAAGTATGACCCATATTCAGTTGAATGCACTACAAAGACAAGATATTTGATGTTCAAACGCATACATTTTTTTTTTTTTTTGCAAATAATAATTAACTTACAATTTCGTGGCTGCAACATGTGCCAAAGTAGTTGGGAAAGGGCATGTTCACCGCTGTGTTACATGGCCTTTCCTTTTAACAACACTCAGTAAACGTTTGAGAACTGAGGAGACACAATTTTTAAGCTTCTCAGGTGGAATTCTTTCCCATTCTTGCTTGATGTACAGCTTAAGTTGTTCAACAGTCCAGGGGTCTCCGTTGTGGTATTTTAGGCTTCATAATGCGCCACACATTTTCAATGGGAGACAGGTCTGGACTACAGGCAGGCCAGTCTAGTACCCATACTCTTTTACTATGAAGCCATGTTGATGTAACACGTGGCTTGGCATTGTCTTGCTGAAATAAGCAGGGGCGTCCATGGTAACGTTGCTTGGATGGCAACATATGTTGCTCCAAAACCTGTATGTACCTTTCAGCATTAATGGCGCCTTCACAGATGTGTAAGTTACCCCATGTCTTGGGCACTAACAAACCCCCATACCATCACAGATGCTGGCTTTTCAACTTTGCGCCTATAACAATCCGGATGGTTCTTTTCCTCTTTGGTCCGGAGGACACGACGTCCATAGTTTCCAAAAACAATTTGAAATGTGGACTCATCAGACCACAGAACACTTTTCCACTTTGTATCAGTCCATCTTAGATGAGCTCAGGCCCAGCGAAGCCGACGGCGTTTCTGGGTGTTGTTGATAAACGGCTTTCGCCTTGCATAGGAGAGTTTTAACTTGCACTTATAGATGTAGCGACCAACTGTAGTTACTGACAGTGGGTTTCTGAAGTGTTCCTGAGCCCATGTGGTGATATCCTTTACACAGTGATGTTGCTTGTTGATGCAGTACAGCCTGAGGGATCAAAGGTCACGGGCTTAGCTGCTTACGTGCAGTGATTTCTCCAGATTCTCTGAACCCTTTAATGATATTACAGACCGCAGATGGTGAAATCCCTAAATTCCTTGCAATAGCTGGTTGAGAAAGGTTTTTCTTAAACTGTTCAACAATTTGCTCACGCATTTGTTGACAAAGTGGTGACCCTCGCCCCATCCTTGTTTGTGAATGAGTGAGCATTTCATGGAATCTACTTTTTTACCCAATCATGGCACCCACCTGTTCCCAATTTGCCTGTTCACCTGTGGGATGTTCCAAATAAGTGATGAGCATTCCTCAACTTTATCAGTATTTATTGCCACCTTTCCCAACTTCTTTGTCACGTGTTGCTGGCATCAAATTCTAAAGTTAATGATTATTTGCAAAAAAAAAATGTTTATCAGTTTGAACATCAAATATGTTGTCTTTGTAGCATATTCAACTGAATATGGGTTGAAAAAGATTTGCAAATCATTGTATTCCGTTTATATTTACATCTAACACAATTTCCCAACTCATATGGAAACGGGGTTTGCATATCAATGTGCAGTGTCTCATGCCGCATTTACCATGTACCCTTCCTATAACCCATTTTCCTTGCATGCTAGCAATGCTCTTGCGACACCCAGTGGACACATTTAGAACAGCAGTTTCTTTAGTGTAAAAATGCAGCTCAATTTTACACTTAGCAAATTCATCTCGCGGGCCGCATGTTTGACATCCCTGTTTTAAATCAACCAAAGACGGTTTCTTGTCTTCTAAAAAGCTACATTAATAAAAACGGACATCGTTTTTCAGTGTTTCTCTTCAGATTGTGCAGCTGTAGCTAATGAAGTGCTTCTCAAGATGTGACTCTATAGCAGGGGTGTCAAACTCATTTTAGCTCGGGCGCCAAGTGGGCCGGACTGGTAAAATCATGTCATGATAACTTAAAAATAAAGACAACTTCAGATTGTTTTCTTTGTTTAAAAATAGAACAAGCACATTCTGAAATTGTACAAATCATAAGCAAAACATGTGTTGTTTTGTTTTGTTTTTTTACAATTACCTGTTGTGGTTAATAGTACATATACTTTATTTGTCGTAATTTATATTTTCTGAATGAATTATGTGATAATGTTGGAGTATTACTGTCATACTCAATATGACAGTTATTTAAACATAACTCCTAAACAAAACATGCAATATGTCTAATAATGCCTTAAATAATGTATATTTGTGAGTTTTACTAGAAACATATGCTTGTGTAAGGTTTGCAAACACAAAAATTTGTTTTTTACTCAATATGACAGTAATGTTCTTAGAATCCTGAGATTAATTTTCAATCTATCAAGCTAAAAAAATCATATCAAAATCCAAATACAGTATGTTATTTATGTAGTTTGATCATTTTCCTCGACTGATGTATTGTGTGTTTTATATTTTCTAGTTTCTTCAAAATAGCCACTCTTTGTTCTGATTACGGCTTTGTACACTCTTGGCATTCTCTCGATGAGTTTCCAGCACATCTGTGAAGTGAAAACCATTTCAGGTGACTACCTCTTGAAACTCGTCGAGAGAATGCCAAGAGTGTGCGAAAAAAGTAAACAGAGCAAAGGGTGGCTATTTTGAAGAAACTAGAATCTAAAACATGTTTTCAGTTATTTCACCTTTTTTTGTTAAGTACATAACGCCACATGTGTTCATTCATAGTTGTGATGCCTTCAGTGACAAACTACTATTTAAACATAACTCCTAAACAAAACATGCAATATGTCTAATAATGCCTTAAGTAATGTATCTTTGTGAGTTTTACTAAAAACATATGCTTTTGTAAGGTTTGCAAACACAAAAATGTTTTTTACTCAATATGACAGTAATGTTCTTAGAATCCTGAGATTAATTTTCAATCTATCAAGATAAAAAAAATTATATCAAAATCCAATTACAGTATGTTATTTATGTAGTTTGATCATTTTCCTCGACTGATGTATTGTGTGTTTTATATTTTCTAGTTTCTTCAAAATAGCCACCCTTTGCTCTGATTACGGCTTTGTACATTATTTGCATTCTCTCGATGAGTTTCCAGCACACCTGTGAAGTGAAGACCATTTCAGGTGACTACCTCTTGAAACTCGTCGAGAGAATGCCAAGAGTGTGCGAAAAAAGTAAACAGAGCAAAGGGTGGCTATTTTGAAGAAACTAGAATCTAAAACATGTTTTCAGTTATTTCACCTTTTTTTGTTAAGTACATAACGCCACATGTGTTCATTCATAGTTGTGATGCCTTCAGTGACAAACTACTATTTAAACATAACTCCTAAACAAAACATGCAATATGTCTAATAATGCCTTAAGTAATGTATCTTTGTGAGTTGTACTAAAAACATATGCTTTTGTAAGGTTTGCAAACACAAAAATGTTTTTTACTCAATATGACAGTAATGTTCTTAGAATCCTGAGATTAATTTTCAATCTATCAAGATAAAAAAAATTATATCAAAATCCAATTACAGTATGTTATTTATGTAGTTTGATCATTTTCCTCGACTGATGTATTGTGTGTTTTATGTTTTCTAGTTTCTTCAAAATAGCCACCCTTTGCTCTGATTACGGCTTTGTACATTATTTGCATTCTCTCGATGAGTTTCCAGCACACCTGTGAAGTGAAAACCATTTCAGGTGACTACCTCTTGAAACTCGTCGAGAGAATGCCAAGAGTGTGCGAAAAAAGTAAACAGAGCAAAGGGTGGCTATTTTGAAGAAACTAGAATCTAAAACATGTTTTGAGTTATTTCACCTTTTTTTGTTAAGTACATAACGCCACATGTGTTCATTCATAGTTGTGATGCCTTCAGTGACAAACTACTATTTAAACATAACTCCTAAACAAAACATGCAATATGTCTAATAATGCCTTAAGTAATGTATCTTTGTGAGTTGTACTAAAAACATATGCTTTTGTAAGGTTTGCAAACACAAAAATGTTTTTTACTCAATATGACAGTAATGTTCTTAGAATCCTGAGATTAATTTTCAATCTATCAAGATAAAAAAATTTATATCAAAATCCAATTACAGTATGTTATTTATGTAGTTTGATCATTTTCCTCGACTGATGTATTGTGTGTTTTATATTTTCTAGTTTCTTCAAAATAGCCACCCTTAGCTCTGATTATGGCTTTGTACATTATTTGCATTCTCTCGATGAGTTTCCAGCACACCTGTGAAGTGAAAACCATTTCAGGTGACTACCTCTTGAAGCTCGTCGAGAGAATGTTCAAGAGTGTGCGAAAAAAGTAATCAGAGCAAAGGGTGGCTATTTTGAAGAAACTAGAATCCAAAACATGTTTTCAGTTATTTCACCTTTTTTGTTAAGTACATAACTCCACATGTGTTGTTGTGATGCCTTCAGTGACAAACTACTATTTGAACATAACTCCTAAACAAAACATGCAATATGTCTAGTAATGTGAGTTTTACTAGAAACATATGCTTTTGTAAGGTTTGCAAACACAAAAATGTGTTTTTTACTCAATATGACAGTAATGTTCTTAGAATCCTGAGATTCATTTTTAATCCATCAAGATTAAAGAAATTATAGATCAAAAAAATTATATCAAAATCCAATTACAGTATGTTATTTACATAGTTTGATCATTTTCCTCGGCTGATGTACTAACATCATGAGGTTTTTTTTGTTGTTTTTTTACATATATAGCATCATCTACAAAGATACAAACAATTGCTATTGCGACATCCAGTGGACGCATTTAGAACAGCAGTTTCTTTCATTCAAAAAGGTTCATTTTTATACTTAGCAAACTCATCCCGCGGACCGGATAAAACCAGTTCGCGGGCCTGTACGTTTGACACCCCTGCTCTATAGGAACCGGTGTAGTTTGTGTCGTCCTTGTTGCACAGGTCCCACTATCGGTGTGCAGCAACATATGTCCCCCAGGAACCCGCAAGGCCATCAGACCTAACTTCCCTGTCTGCTGCCATGATTGTGTGGTGTGTACAGCTGGGGAGATCAGCAATCAGACCGGTGAGGGAACTGAACATGACACTAAACAGTCTCTCTTTAAAGAGTTAAACATCTGCTTCTGCTTGTTAGATGCCATAGAGTGTGTGCGTTGCTTGCCTGAATTCTGGTCGAACACGGGAAGGACCGCCTGTATCCCCAAACAGGTGGATTTTCTGTCCTTCACTGACACCATGGGCATCACGCTGATGGCTATATCTCTCATCGGCTCCTTCTGCACCTGCGCCGTGGTCTTCATCTTCTCCTACCACAGAACCACGCCCATTGTCCGGGCCAACAACTCGGATTTAAGCTTCCTGCTGCTCTTCTCCTTGACCTTGTGTTTCCTTTGCTCACTGACCTTCATCGGCCGGCCCTCAGAGTGGTCCTGCATGCTGCGCCATACGGCCTTCGGCATAACCTTCGTCCTCTGCATCTCTTGCATACTGGGAAAGACCATAGTGGTGCTCATGGCCTTCAAGGCGTCGTTTCCTGGGAGCACAGTCATGAGGTGGTTCGGGCCCGCCAAGCAAAAAGCAATCATTGGACTTTGCACTCTGGTCCAGGTGAGGACATATTCACTGCTACACTACTGTTGCATCATGCATTTTGATTTGTACGACAGTGAACCCTTACAATTCCAATTAACTGCCGCCATTTCAGAAACGTTTTTTTAAGTGGCCGCAAAGACCCCCAGGCGCCATTAATCTGCTCAATATGTCACTGGCAATAAAACAGGAGTTATGAACATTCGCAGAAAGCGGAAAAAAAGTAACACCTAATCGATCCATTTTTCAAAATGGATCAAAGTCTTTCTAAAAAAAAAAGACAAGACTAGAAAATGAAGTTGACCCTTGAGGGTCTGTTTGCAACTTTTCGGCACTTTCCAAAGTGTTGTAAGCGTTAGATTCTTCCCTGTTCTAGCTTTGAACACGCAAACTACGCCCCACATAACATACACACATAACTGTAGCTTTGTGTGTTTTGGGATTTGGAAAAGCTACAATTAGCTACTAAAGTTGGCTATCATGGTCAAAAGTTTACATACACTTGTAAAGAACATAATGTCATGGCTGTCTTGAGTTTCCAATAATTTCTACAACTCTTATTTTTTTGTGATAGAGTGATTGGAGCACATACTTGTTGGTCACAAAAAACATTCATGAAGTTTGGTACTTTTATGAATGTATTATGGGTCTACTGAAAATGTGACCAAATCTGCTGGGTCAAAAGTATACATACAGCAATGTTAATATTTGCTTAGATGTCCCTTGGCAAGTTTCACCGCAATAAGGCGCTTTTGGTAGCCATCCACAAGCTTCCGGTTGAATTTACGACCACTCCTCTTGACAAAATTGGTGCAGCTAAATTTGTTGGTCTCCTGACATGGACTTGTTTCTTCAGCATTGTCCACACGTTAAGTCAGGACTTTGGGAAGACCATTCTAAAACCTTAATTCTAGCCTGATTTAAGTTAAAGTTAAAGTACCAATGATTGTCACACACACTAGGTGTGGTGAAATTTGTCATCTGCATTTGACCCATCACCCTTGATCACCCTCTGGGAGGTGAGGGGAGCAGTGAGCAGCAGCGGTGCCGCGCCCGGGAATCATATTTGGTGATTTAACCCCCAATTCCAACCCTTGATGCTGAGTGCCAAGCAGGGAGGTAATGGGTCCCATTTTTATAGTCTTTGGTATGACTCGGCCGAGGTTTGACCTCACAACCTACCGATCTCAGGGCGGACACTCTAACCACTAGGCCACTGAATAGTTAGCCATTCCTTTACCATGTTTGACGTGTCTTTGGGGTCATTGTTCTCTGTGTGTTTTGTGATTTGGAAAAGTTTAGCTACAATTAGCTACTAAAGTTGGCTATCATTGAATGTACAGTCGTGGTCAAACATTTACATACACTTGTAAAAAAACATAATGTCATGGCTGTCTTGAGTTTCCAATAATTTCTACAACTCTTATTTTTTTGTGATAGAGTGATTGGAGCACATGCTTGTTGGTCACAAAAAACATTCATGAAGTTTGGTTATTTTATGAATTTATTATGGGTCTACTGAAAATGTGACCAAATCTGCTGGGTCAAAAGTATACATACAGCAATGTTAATATTTGCTTACATGTCCCTTGGCAAGTTTCACTGCAATAAGGCGCTTTTGTTAGCCACCCACAAGCTTCTGGCAAGCTTCTGGTTGAATTTTTGACCACTCCTCTTGACAAAATTGGTGCAGCTAAATTTGTTGGTCTCCTGACATGGACTTGTTTCTTCAGCATTGTCCACACGTTTAAGTCAGGACTTTGGGATGGCCATTCTAAAACCTTAATTTTAGCCTGATTTAAGTTAAAGTTTAAGTACCAATGATTGTCCCACACACTAGGTGTGGTGAAATTTGTCCTCTGCATTTGGCCCATTCCCTTGATCAGGTGAGGGGAGCAGTGGGCAGCAGCGATGCCACGCCCGGGTACATTTTTGGTGATTTAACCCCCAATTCCAACCCTTGATGTTGAGTGCCAAGCAGGGAGGTAATGGGTCCCATTTTTATAGTCTTTGGTATGACTCGGCCGAGGTTTGACCTCACAACCAACCGATCTCAGGGCGGACACTCGAACCACTAGGCCACTGAATAGTTAGCCATTCCTTTACCATGTTTGACGTGTCTTTGGGGTCATTGTTCTCTGTGTGTTTTGTGATTTGGAAAAGTTTAGCTACAATTAGCTACAAAAGTTGGCTATCATTGAATGTACAGTCGTGGTCAAAAGTTTACATACACTTGTAAAGAACATAATGTCATGGCTGTCTTGAGTTTCCAATAATTTCTACAACTCTTATTTTTTTGTGATAGAGTGATTGGAGCACATACTTGTTGGTCACAAAAAACATTCATGAAGTTTGGTTATTTTATGAATTTATTATGGGTCTACTGAAAATGTGACCAAATCTGCTGGGTCAAAAGTATACATACAGCAATGTTAATATTTGCTTACATGTCCCTTGGCAAGTTTCACTGCAATAAGGCGCTTTTGGTAGCCATCCACAAGCTTCTGGCAAGCTTCTGGTTGAATTTTTGGCCACTCCTCTTGACAAAATTGGTGCAGCTAAATTTGTTAGTTTCCTGACATGGACTTGTTTCTTCAGCATTGTCCACACGTTTAAGTCAGGACTTTGGGATGGCCATTCTAAAACCTTAATTCTAGCCTGATTTAAGTTAAAGTTTAAGTACCAATGATTGTCCCACACACTAGGTGAGGGAGGTGAGGGAAGCAGTGGGCAGCAGTGGTGATTTAACCCCCAATTCCAACCCTTGATGCTGAGTGCCAAGCAGGGAGGTAATGGGTCCCATTTTTATAGTCTTTGGTATGACTCGGCCGAGGTTTGACCTCACAACCTACCGATCTCAGGGCGGACACTCTAACCACTAGGCCACTGAATAGTTAGCCATTCCTTTACCATGTTTGACGTGTCTTTGGGGTCATTGTTCTCTGTGTGTTTTGTGATTTGGAAAAGTTTAGCTACAATTAGCTACTAAAGTTGGCTATCATTGAATGTACAGTCGTGGTCAAACATTTACATACACTTGTAAAAAAACATAATGTCATGGCTGTCTTGAGTTTCCAATAATTTCTACAACTTTTATTTTTTTGTGATAGAGTGATTGGAGCACATACTTGTTGGTCACAAAAAACATTCATGAAGTTTGGTTATTTTATGAATTTATTATGGGTCTACTGAAAATGTGACCAAATCTGCTGGGTCAAAAGTATACATACAGCAATGTTAATATTTGGTTACATGTCCCTTGGCAAGTTTCACTGCAATAAGGCGCTTTTGGTAGCCATCCACAAGCTTCTGGCAAGCTTCTGGTTGAATTTTTGACCACTCTTCTTGACAAAATTGGTGCAGTTCAGCAAATGTGTTGGTCTTCTGACATGGACTTGTTTCTTCAGCATTGTCCACACGTTTAAGTCAGGAATTTGGGAAGGCCATTCTAAAGCCTTAATTCTAGCTTGATTTAGCCATTTCTTTACCACTTGTGTGTGTTTGGGGTCATTTTTCTTTTGGAACACCCAACTGCGCCCAAGACCCAAACTCCGGGCTGATGATTTTAGGTTGTCCTGAAGAATTTGGAGGTAATCCTCCTTTTTCATTGTCCCATTTACTCTCTGTAAAGCACCAGTTCCATTGGCAGCAAAACAGGCCCAGAGCATAATACTACCACCACCATGCTTGACGGTAGGTATGGTGTTCCTGGGATTAAAGGCCTCACCTTTTCTCCTCCAAACATATTGCCGTGTTTTGGGGCCAAACAGCTAAATTTTTGTTTCATCTGACCACAGAACTTTCCTCCAGAAGGTCGTATCTTTGTCCATGTGATGTCAGATGAAACAAGACCAACATGTGCTCCAATCACTCTATCACAAAAAAAAAAAGAGTTGTAGAAATGATTGGAAACTCAAGACAGCCATGACATTATGTCATTCATAAGTGTATGTAAACTTTAGACCACGACTGTATACCGTAACAATAACTTGACTCCAAATTGTTAGTTGTTTATTTTGGACTGCATGCGCTCCGGGTGTTTACGTGTATACGAGACAGCGATGAGTGACAAGCCCGAACAGGGGCATAGCACCAAATTCTGGGTTCCCACCCCACCCAAAACCCCTATTTTGGCGCCCCATTTACACACACTTGGTATGTTTACATGCACTACAAAAGTAATTATTGCATGGATTTGGTTAAAACCAGCTTTTTAAAAGACATATAATAGGTTTTTGACATTTAAAAAATGGGATTGAATTTTCAAGATGACGAATTTTAGAAATTTAATTTTATTTAATAAAATTTTTTTTTGTTTTTACAAAAATATGTCAATTAATTTAATATAAATTGGCCATAACATGAATGATATAATATGATTATAAATATTTCAAGTTACTTCATAGTGTATACATCAGCTGATACACATAGAATTATAATTAATGAATAATACAGATCATATTATTGTGTGAATGTTCCAAAAATTGCCAGATTTCCCAGAATTCCAGGTTTTCCGGGACATTTTTCCCAATCAAAATTAATTGGCCATTCGTCAAACTTTCACCATTTCCACATTTTTCAACCTATTCAAACTATTTCACATTCAACACATTCCACCATCAAAACACTCATATTCAGGACAAAAACCAAGTTGGTTAAGGAATGAGAAAAATTCCCGGTTTTCCTGAAATTCCATAAATGTCTCAATTAAAAACTGTTACTAATTCAACATTACTTGACCGATTTAAACAATTCCAACACCAACCAATTCACCTCATTCAGGACATGCTCTTAATCATTTTGAAAAAAATACAGCTTTTCTAAAATTCCCAAATTTCCAGGAAGTTCCCATTGAAATGAATGGGACATTTTTCCAAGTTACACAATTCACACATTTTTCAACCTATTTAAACCATTCCAACAATACCACATTCCATTCCTCCTGGACATTCAAACTAACACTTTCCCAAGTTCCAAAACAAATTCCGGTTTTCCTGGAAATTCTAACTCTTCAACATTCAAACCATTCCAACATTCAAACCATTTCAGCCTTTAAACGATTTCAACATTTAAACCATTTCTACATTCATCCTACATTCCATTAGCATTTCAGTTCAGCGTCAGCTCTTCAACATTCAAACCATTCCAACATTCAAACTATTCTTACATTCATACTACATTCTGTCAGCATTTCAGTTCCACTTCAGCATTGGAGCATCCATCCATCCATCCATCTTCTTCCGCTTATCCGAGGTCGGGTCACGGGGGCAGCAGCTTAAGCAGGGAAGCCCAGACTTCCCTCTCCCCAGCCACTTCATCCAGCTCCTCCCGGGGATCCCGAGGCGTTCCCAGGCCAGCCGGGAGAGATAGTCTTCCCAGTGTGTCCTGGGTCTTCCCCGTGGCCTCCTACCGGTCGGACGTTCCCGAAACACCTTCCTAGGGAGGCGTTCGGGTGGCATCCTGACCAGATGCCCGAACCACCTCATCTGGCTCCTCTCGATGTGGAGGAGCAGCGGCTTTACTTTGAGCCCCCCCCGAATGACAGAGCTTCTCACCCTATCTCTAAGGGAGAGCCCCGCCACTCGGCGGAGGAAACTCATTTCGGCCGCTTGTACCCGTGATCTTGTCCTTTCGGTCATGACCAAAGGTAATGACCATAGGTGAGGATGGGAACGTAGATCGACCGGTAAATCGAGAGCTTTGCCTTCCGGCTCAGCTCCTTCTTCACCACAACGGATCGATACAGCGTCCGCATTACTGAAGACGCCGCACCGATCCGCCTGTCGATCTCACGATCCACTCTTCCCCCACTCGTGAACAAGACTCCGAGGTACTTGAACTCCTCCACTTGGGGCAAGATCTCCTCCCCAACCCGGAGATGGAACTCCACCCTTTTCCGGGAGAGAACCATGGACTCGGACTTGGAGGTGCTGATTCCCATCCCAGTCGCTTCACACTTGGCTGCGAACCGATCCAGTGAGAGCTGAAGATCTTGGCCGGAGGAAGCCATCAGGACCACATCATCTGCAAATAGCAGTGACCTAATCCTGCAGCCACCAAACCAGATCCCCTCAACGCCCTGACTGCGCCTAGAAATTCTGTCCATAAAGGTTATGAACAGAATCGGTGACAAAGGGCAGCCTTGGCGGAGTCCAACCCTCACTGGAAACGTGTCCGACTTACTGCCGGCAATGCGGACCAAGCTCTGACACTGATTATACATGGAGCGAACTGCCACAATAAGACAGTCCGTTACCCCATACTCTCTGAGCAGTCCCTACAGGACTTCCCGGGGTACACGGTCGAATGCCTTCTCCAAGTCCACAAAGCACATGTAGACTGGTTGGGCAAACTCCCATGCACCCTCAAGGACCCTGCCGAGAGTATAGAGCTGGTCCACAGTTCCACGATCAGGACGAAAACCACACTGTTCCTCCTGAATCCGAGGTTCGACTATCCGGCGTAGCCTCCTCTCCAGTACACCTGAATAGACCTTACCGGGAAGGCTGAGGAGTGTGATCCCACGATAGTTGGAACACACCCTCCGGTTCCCCTTCTTAAAGAGAGGAACCACCACCCCGGTCTGCCAATCCAGAGGTACCGCCCCCGATGTCCACGCGATGTTGCAGAGTCTTGTCAACCAAGACAGCCCCACAACATCCAGAGCCTTAAGGAACTCCGGGCGAATCTCATCCACCCCCGGGGCCTTGCCACCGAGGAGCTTTTTAACTACCTCGGCAACCTCAGCCCCAGAAATAGGAGAGCCCACCACAGATTCCCCAGGCCCTGCTTCCTTATAGGAAGACGTGCTGGTAGGTATGAGGAGGTCTTCGAAGTATTCCCTCCACCGATCCACAACATCCGCAGTCGAGGTCAGCAGAGCACCATCCCCACCATACACGGTGTTGACAATGCACTGCTTCCCCTTCCTGAGGCGGCGGATGGTGGTCCAGAATTGCTTCGAAGCCGTCCGGAAGTCTTTTTCCATGGCCTCCCCGAACTCCTCCCATGTCCAAGTTTTTGCCTCCGCGACCGCTGAAGCCGCACACCGCTTGGCCTGTCGGTACCTGTCTGCTGCCTCAGGAGTCCCATGAGCCAAAAGAACCCGATAGGACTCCTTCTTCAGCCTGACGGCATCCCTCACCGCCGGCGTCCACCAACGGGTTCTAGGATTACCGCCACGACAGGCACCAACTACCTTGCGGCCACAGCTCCAATCGGCCGCCTCGACAATAGAGGTACGGAACATTGTCCACTCGGACTCAATGTCCAGCACCTCCCTCGTGACATGTTCAAAGTTCTTCCGGAGGTGGGAATTGAAACTCTCTCTGACAGGAGACTCTGCCAGGCGTTCCCAGCAAACCCTCACAATGCGTTTGGGCCTGCCAGGTCTGTCCGGCATCCTCCCCCACCATCGCAGCCAACTCACCACCAGGTGGTGATCGGTAGAAAGCTCCGCCCCTCTCTTCACCCGAGTGTCCAAAACATGAGGCCGCAAATCCGATGACACAACTACAAAGTCGATCATGGAACTGCGGCCTAGGGTGTCCTGGTGCCAAGTGCACATATGGACACCCTTATGTTTGAACATGGTGTTTGTTATCGACAATCTGTGACGAGCACAAAAGTCCAATAACAGAACACCACTCGGGTTCAGATCCGGGCGGCCATTCTTCCCAATCACACCTCTCCAGGTTTCACTGTCGCTGCCAACATGAGCGTTGAAGTCCCCCAGTAGAACGAGGGAATCACCCGGGGGAGCACTCTCCAGTACTCCCTCGAGTGAATCCAAAAAGGGTGGGTACTCTGAGCTGCTGTTTGGCGCGTAAACGCAAACAACAGTCAGGACCCGTCCCCCCACCCGAAGGCGGAGGGAAGCTACCCTCTCGTCCACCGGGTTGAACTCCAACGTGCAGGCTTTGAGCCGAGGGGCAACAAGAATTGCCACCCCAGCCCGTCGCCTCTCACTGCCGGCAACGCCAGAGTGGAAGAGAGTCCAGCCCCTCTCAAGAGAAGTGGTTCCAGAGCCCTTGCTGTGCGTCGAAGTGAGTCCGACTATATCTAGCCGGAACTTCTCCACCTCACGCACTAGCTCAGGCTCCTTCCCCCCCAGCGAAGTGACGTTCCACGTCCCAAGAGCCAGCTTATGTAGCCGAGGATCGGACCGCCAAGTGCCCTGCCCTCGGCTGCCGCCCAGCTCACACTGCACCCGACCTCTATGGCCCCTGCTATGGGTGGTGAGCCCATTGGAGGGGGGACCCACGTTGCCTCTTCGGGCTGTGCCCGGCCGGGCCCCATGGGGCCAGGCCCGGCCACCAGGCGCTCGCCATCGTGCCCCACCTCCGGGCCTGGCTCCAGAGGGGGGCCCCGGTGACCCGCGTCCGGGCGAGAGAAATCTGGGTCCTTGGTTTGTGTTCTTCATCGATGTCTTCGAGCTGCTCTTTGTCTGATCCCTCACCTAGGACCAGTTTGCCTTGGGAGACCCTACCAGGGGGCATAGAAACCCCCGGACAACTATAGCTCCTAGGATCATTGGGACACGCAAACTCCTCTACCACGGTAAGGTGGCAGCTCAGAGAGGAGCATTGGAGCATTCACACGCAATTCCTTCAGGAATTGTGTGTGAATGTGAATGCTACAAAGCGTTCACACGTATGGTTTTATTCACCAAAATTCATCTATTTATTCTTCTTCTTATTATTATTATTCTTCTCCAGATTTTAGCGTGCTCTACCTTCCACATTTTTCACCCGATTCAAAACCGTTCCAGCTTCAAACTGTTCAGCCTTTGCGGGAATCGCAGGATTTCCCTTGACAAATTCAAAAAATGCACAGATTTCCCAGAATTCCAGGTTTTCCGGGATATGTTTCCCATTCAAAATTAATTGGCCATTTTTCAAACTTCCACCATTTCCACATGACCTATTCAAACCGTTCCACCTTCAACACATTTCACCATTCTGGAAATACAAGCTAACCGTTTTCCAAGTTCACAAAAATTCCAGGATTTTCTAGAATTCCTGGTTTTCCAAAGCCCTGTTTCCACCCTTTTTTCTGGCGACTATTCCTCCCACATTTTTCAACCGTTCCACCGTCAAAACATTCCTCTTAATGAGGACAAAAATTGAAGTTGTTTTTTGAACTGGAAAAACTCCCAGTTTTCCCAAAATTCCAGGAATTCCCTAATTTCATTTCTTAATTCAACATTTCTTGACCGATTTGAAACATTTCAACACCAACTATTTCAACTCATTCAGACCATTCAAGTTTAATTTTTACCATTTTCAAAAAAAATCCCGAAATTCCCAAAAATATGGGAATTTTGGGAAATTCCCATTGAAATCAATTGGACATTTTTCAAAGTTCCACAATACCCACATTTTTCATCTGATTCAAACTGTTCCAACTTCAAAATATTCAGCATGTTCAGGAATTGTGTTCTCTACTAATTTCCCATAATTCCTTTTTTTTTTTTGCATTTTCCCCATTCAAAATGAATTGGCCATTTTTCAAACTTCCACAATGCCACATTCTTCAAACCATTCCACCTTTGACACATTCCACCATTCTGGAAATTCAAACTACCCTTTTTCCAAGTTCAAAATAATTCAAGATTTTCCCGAAATTCCCTAATACCATTTACTACTTCAACATTTCTTGCCCGATTTAAACATTTCTAACACCAACCAAGTCATGCTCTTAATAATTAAAAAAAAAAAAATCCCGCTTTTCCCCAAATTCCCAACATTCCAGGAAGTTCCCAATAAAATGAATGGGACATTTTTCCAAGTTGCACAATTCCCACATTTTTTAACCTATTCAAACCATTCCAACATTAACATATTCCACTCATCCTGGACATTCAAAAAAACATTCCAGGAATTTCGTAATACCATTTCTCAATTCAACATGTGACTACTTCAACATTTCTCGACCGATTTGAACAATTTCAACACCAACTATTTCAACTCATTAAGACCATTCAAGTTTTTTTTTTACCATTTAAAAACAAAAGCTTTTCCCGAAATTCCCATATTGTTTTGGAAATTCCCATTGAAATCAATGGGACATTCTTCAAAGTTCCAAAATTTCCACATTTTTCATTTGATTCAAACCGTTCCAACTTCAAAATATTCAGCCTGTTCGGGAATTGTGTGCTCTACGTCAACAATTCTAAAAGAAATTCCAGGATTTTAATACACTTCAGCATTGGAGCGTTCACACGCAATTCCTACAGGAATTGCCTCATCTGGTTGATCTCGATCTTATTATTAAACTTTATCTTCTATATGTCTTACCTTAGCATGTATGACGTCGTGTTTTACAACTTACATATTGAAACGACACGAAAGACAGTCCATTCACACATCAACAATCCATCAAAGGTATGATGGTCCTTTGTGTGTATTAAACTGTTTTCAAATGTACTTTTGGACAGGTAATCATCTGCATTGTGTGGCTGACCGTGGCTCCTCCAACCCCACGTAAACTGATTCCTCGCGAGAGCGCCATGGTCATCCTCCTGTGCGACGAAGGCTCCCACGTGGCGTTCGGTCTGGTCCTGGGCTACATCGGGCTGCTGGCCTGCCTCTGTCTCCTGCTGGCCTTCCTGGCGAGGCAACTTCCGGATAATTTTAACGAGGCCCGGATCATAACCTTCAGCATGCTGATCTTCTGTGCCGTGTGGGTCGCCTTCGTTCCCGCTTACATCAGCTCTCCAGGAAAGTACTCCACAGCCACTGAGGTGTTTGCCATTTTAGCTTCCAGCTATGGCTTACTGGGCTGTATCTTTGCACCAAAATGCTACTTAATCCTGTTTAGGCCTGAAAAAAACACCAAGAAACATCTCATGTCCAGAGTGGATAAGTTTTAGTCCCTGCCCTATTTTCACACTTTCTTTGAAGAGGTGGATAAATGCTTTTAATACATCACAAACAATACATGACAAACATGAATTAGAACCAGTGTGTATGTATACAGACCACAGTTCTAACTGTATACCAATCCTAAATGCCTAAAAATATATTTTGATTTTTGACCAGTAGGTGGCAGCAGTGGTTAGTGTTGCAGTGTTGCTCTGCTTTACCTATATTAAAATGTGTTCATTCATTTTCAGCTGGAATTAACACTACACATTCATTATTTTGCCTTTGTTTTGATTTGAAAAAAAAACTCATGAAAAATGTGGTAACACTAGTATGGAGATCATATGAACCATTAATTAGTTGCTTATTAACATAGGGTTAGGGTTAGCGTTAGGGTCGGGGTTAAGGTTAGGTTGAGATTGGGGTTAGGGTTAGGGTTAAGGTTAGGGAAGACTCTTAGTTAATGGCTTACTGGTTGTATAATAAGGCCATGCAGAATAAGGCATTAATAAGTACTTAATAAGTACTTAATAATGACTAATTAAGGCCAATATGTTACTAATTTGCATGTTAATAAGTAACTAATTAATGGTTCATATGTTCCCCATACTAAAGTGTTACCAAAAATGTTATAGTCTAATATTCCATCCATCCATCCATTTCTACCGCTCATTCCCTTCGGGGTCGCGGGGGGCGCTGGAGCCTATCTCAGCTACAATCGGGCGGAAGGCGGGGTACACCCTGGACAAGTTGCCACCTCATCGCAGGGCCAACACAGATAGACAGACAACATTCACACTCACATTCACACACGAGGGCGAATTTAGTGTTGCCAATCAACCTATCCCCAGGTGCATGTCTTTGGAGGTGGGAGGAAGCCGGAGTACCCGGAGGGAACCCACGAACCCACGCAGTCACCGGGAGAACATGCAAACTCCACAAAGAAAGATCCCGAGGCCAGGATTGAACTCACGACTACTCAGGACCTTTGTATTGTGAGGCAGACGCACTAACCCCTCTTCCACCGTGCTCTCTAATATTGTACATGGTAATTGTTATATATTGTATATATTATATAAAAATATAATATATTATATCAGTATATATCATATACTGTATATATAATACGTAAATATTACATATATGTCATATTTTATATTGCTACTACGGTACATTTTTAGTCTACTTTATACCTGCATTATCCTTTCCATCCTTTGAAACTGAGCTACCGCGTGGAACAATTTCCCTTGTGGATCATTAAAGTTTGTCTAAGTCTAAGTCAAAGTCTATACTTAAAAGCAAAGTAGTAGTCAGTATTGACAACACATTAATAAGAAATACAGAAATTAAGCTGTCTTCTTTTTGCAGCCCGCTGTATTTAAAATAAACACATAAAATAAAAACACTAACATAAATTTTAAAAAAAGTAGACATTTTTTTCAATAACATTTTTTGAAGTACCTTTGCAGGCCTTAAAAAAAACAACACATTCGTACACATTTACATTCACTAGCTACAGTGCATCCAGAAATTTAAATTTAAATTGTTGTTGTTATTGGCAATGCTTCCCTTTTTCCACATTTTGTTATGTTACAGCTTTATTCCAAAATGGAATACATACAGGGTTTTTTTCCTCAAAATTCTACAGACAATACCCTACAATGACAATGTGAAAAGGGGTTTAAAAATGTTTTTAAATGTATGAAAACTGAAAAATCAAAATGTATTCACAGCCTTTGCCAAAACTTTGTTGATGCACCTTTGGCAGCAATTAAGGCCTCAAGTCTTTTTGAATATAACGCTCCAAGCTGAGCACACCTATACTTTCGCCCATTCCTGTTTGCCCATTACTCTTTGCAGCGCCTCTCACGCGCCATCAGATTGCATGGGAAGCGTTGGTTTTCATGGTTGTAGTTTGTATTTCTTGTTTTGCACTTAGCAAAACTGCTGCATGATGCTTAGTGTTTCACTAAAGCTGGATTGTTCTCTTCTTAAACTTGCAGATCATCCTCCTTATATTCAGGATCAACAATATCAGGTTCTGAATCATAACTGTTCCCAAAGTAATCGTTGTCGGCTTTCACAAAGTCTACATGATTTGCATTGTTGTTGATGGGGAAGGGATCTGCGGTTGTGCTTGACTACATGTTCATTTTAAACCACAAACTTTAGTAAGCTATAGTAGCGATTTCCAGTATACAGAATTATATAACAGATGAGGTTTGTTCTTTATACTGGAAGTCATTGCTCAGTGTTACACTTTTTTTATATTACTGTATTATTATCATTTGGACTGATCTACAAACCCCAAAACCAGTGAAGTTGGCATGTTGTGTATTTCGTAAATAAAAACAGAATACAATGATTTGCAAATCTTTTTCAACCTATATTCAATTGAATAGACTGCAAAGACAAGATACTACTGTACTTAATGTTCGAACTGGAAAACGTTATTTTTTTTGCAAATATTAGCTCATTTGGAATTTGATGCCGGCAATATGTTTCAAAAAAGCTGGCACAAGTGGCAAAACAGACTGAACATTTTGAGGAATGCTCATCAAACACTTATTTGGAACATCCCACAGGTGAACAGGCTAATTGGGAACAGGGGGGGTGCCATGATTGGGTATAAAAGCAGCTTCCATGAAATGCTGAGTCATTCACAAACAAGGATGGGGCGAGAGTCACCACTTTGTGAACATTTCTCAATGAGCTATTGCAAGGAATTTAGGGATTTCACCATCTACGGTCCGTAATATCATCAAAAGGTTCAGAGAATCTGGAGAAATCACTGCATGTAAGCGATGATGTTACGGACTTTGGATCCGTCAGACAGTACTGCATCAAAAAGCGACATCAGTGTGTAAAGGATATCACCACATGGGCTCAGGAACACTTCAGAAAACCACTGTCAGTAACTACAGTTTGTCGCTACATCTGTAAGTGCAACTTAAAACTTTACTATGCAAAGCGAAAGCCATTTATCAACAACAACCAGAAACGCCGCCGGCCAATCCGGATTGTTCTAGTCGCAAAGTTCAAAAGCCAGCATCTGTGATGGGATATGGTATAGGGGTGTATTAGTGCCCAAGGCATGGGTAACTTACACATCTGTGAAGGCACTATTAATGCTGAAAGGTACATACAGGTATTGGAGCAACATATGTTGCCAACGTTATCATGGACGCCCCTGCTTATTTCAGCAAGACATTGCCAAGCCACGCGTTACAACAGCTGGGCTTCAGAGTAAAAGAGTGCGGGTACTAGACTGGCCTGCCTGTAGTCCAGACCTGTCTCCCATTAAAATGTGTGGCGCAATATGAAGCCTAAAATACCACAACGGAGACCCCGGACTGTTGAACAACTTAAGCTGTACATCAAGCAAGAATGGGAAAGAATTCCACCTGAAAAGCTTAAAAAATGTGTCTCCTCAGTTCCCAAACGTTTACTGAGTGTTGTTAAAAGGAAAGGCCATGTAACACAGTGGTAAAAATGCCCCTGTGCCAACTTTTTTGCAATGTGGTTGCTGCCATTAAATTCTGAGTGAATGATTATTTGCAAAAAAAAATTTTTGTTTCTCAGTTAGAACTATAAATATCTTGTCTTTGCAGTCTATTCAATCGAGGTTGAAAAGGATTTGCAAATCATTGTATTCTGTTTTTATTTACAAATTACACAACGTGTCAATTTCACTGGTTTTGGTATATTGATTATGCAGTGGTTTCGGAAGTTACCCCTGTGGACACAGCTGGCTTAGCATTATTTTGTAGCCCAAAGGATTTAGCATACAGGCTCTTGCCTACAATAGGCAAAGTGATGTCACGTCATGTAACTTGCAGCAGCTGCATTAAGCTTTCATTGATTATCCAGAAGGAAGCGAGTGATTTGTCATCCTCCTAGCGGTTAAACTCTCTCAAGGAATGGTACTTTAATTACTCCGTTTTTAATTATTTTTAAATGTGTAGCCCACTCTTCTTTCTGATTAATGGTAGAACATTCCAATTAATCATAATGATACTGGCCCAATTGACCTAAATTAAACCTATTGTTCTATTTTAAATTCAATTACCAAATAAAGTACAATGGGAAGCATACGTTGTGCTGTAAACATGGCAATATAGACATTTCCATTATTAAATATAACTTGGAACAGATTGTTTTCAAAAAAGCTGACAATGCTAATTTACTAATTTACCAAATCATTTCATCAGTTTTGTTGCCCAACCAGATGTTTTACGGAACATAACATGATTGTTGAGTTTATTACAAAAAAGCTTTAAAAAATGACATCAAGAACCTCATGTGTTAACACACTTCGAAAAGGAGTGGGAAGAAGCATAACTTATTTACCGTATTTTTTGGACTGTAAGGCACACATAGGATCCTTTCGTTGTCTCAAAACTCGACAGTGCGCCTTATAAGCCGGTGCGTCTAATGTACGGAATAATTTTGGTTGTGCTTACCAACCTCGAAGCTATTTTATTTGGTACATGGTGAAATGATAAGTGTGACCAGTAAATGGCAGTCACACATACAATATACGTGTGGGTTGCAATATGATAGCAGTCACACATAAGAGATACGTGTAGACTGCAATATGACTCAAGTAAAAAACACCAAAATGTTATATGTTCCATTGAAAATATAGAGCATTACACACGGCGCTCAAAAATCTATCAAAATGTTTTAGTACGACTTTTGTAAGCTATGAAGCCGCACCGCTTGATGGATTGTACTGTGCTTTAGCATACGAGTATTATTATGGTGTGTGTATATAAGTTAAGACATACTATCTGGCGTTTTGTTTCGCAATATTATGGAAAAGCAATCTGCTGATCTGTATGTGGGATCTGCATAAGTCCTGAAAATGTGCGCGCTTCCGCCTTTGTAGTCGGTGCGGATGCCGTAGTCGATAAGCTTCTTCTTTTTCTCTATCTTCTTGTTATGGGTCATTCATCCTCTGCTATTGCCATTTCTAATATCATGTAGTGTAAAGTTCTTACTTATATCTGTCAGTAAACTCGCCATGAAAGCGCTAAAACATACCGGTGTAGCGAGTTGACATTATTCACCCAAGGAACTTTAGTTATTAGAGAGCTCCGGTCGGACAGGTTTTTCACGGGACACATTTTCGGCCTTGTTGTTGCACTAGTGAGCCACGGATGAGGAGATGCTGCTCCGTTATTGGTTGAAGTAAAGTCTGGATGTCATTAAAACAATTGGCTCCATCTTTTGACACTTCTTCCTTTCCCGTCCTTGCACGCTACACCGCTACAACAAAGATGACGGGGAGAAGACGCTGTCGAAGGTGAGCCACGTAAATAAGACCGCCCACAAAACGGCGCATCCCGAAGAGACTGCGGCTTGAAGATGATCTGTAAAACATCATCAATGCAACATTTTGACCAAAGAACCACCATTACATGTTATGTAGACCACAAGGAAGTGTTTTCCATTCAGAAAATGTTTTTAAAATGTGTACCCCTTTAATGCGCCTTATAATCCGGTGCGCCTTTTGTATGAAAATAGACCTGACGAGACCCGCTCATCGGCAGTGCGCCCTACGGTCCGTAAAATACGGTAATCCATCCTATTTCCAATGTCTCAGCAATTACTGGTAGCCACTTCACTTCCTGTGTTTATTATGTTCCTATTTTCTATATTAAAGTATGGTTGTCTTTGACTAAGTTTTTGCATAGGCACAATCTATGGCGTCAGTAGATATTGAATTGGTTAGTGAAGTTTGGTCATCCCTGGCAGAAACTTTATTAACAGTACAGGCAAGGTTTCAGGAAGCCTTTAACATTTTTAACGTCCAACTATTATATACTGGAGATTTCCCTTTTAACAATTCCATGGATCTACGTGGGAACAGTTTTAGCACGAACAACTCTATTGTGCGTGACTATGTTTGACGACTGCATGGGAGGATTCTTGTGTTGTTGAAGTGCAATTATCAGGAGGTTTTGAGTAGAGGGCCCAATTAGGACAAGAGCCATTTGAGAAAAATTTGCATGGGTTGAACTGTCAGGTGTTTGCCCAATTATACCACAAGAGTTTTCTCTTTTCCACTCCTCTCTTTGTTCTTTTTCCCTTCAGTCTCTCAGCCACCTGATCCTTGTTAATAAATGACAGCCCCCAACTTTTATTTCAATCATTCGCATAATGAGCTCTGTTGAGTTTAACTACACCAAGCATAGCAAAATAGTCATCTGTACGGGTGTACCTAAAATATGCAGCTTGGTCCACAGTCAAAGGTTATTTACTGGGGCAATTGAACACATTGTTCTTGGTGTCCTCCACTGTTGTACTTTGTGTTTTGGCACAATGTTAGTTAGTTCCGGCTTACTGTTCCGGACTAAATTTGATTGCTTCACGGAGGCTTAGGCCTGTTAGTACGTAGTAAGTACAGTCTTGTACAGTTCTGTTCAGTAAACTACAATAGGGTTTGGCTCTTGTAAATACTGATTAGGTTTATAGGCTTCTTCTCTTTGATTTACGGGAATAATCTGATTTATGGCGGTCTGTCATTCAGTACGTGTCCATGCACTAAATTAGTCGGATTTCTCAAATAGTTCGGCTCTAAATAAGCCTCCTACGAACTATGGAAACATCTTAAAAATTAAAACGATCATATTTACAAGTTAAAAAAAATTCCAGGCATTCCCAGAATTCCCTTTTTTTCAAAAACTTTTTTGACCCTTTTTTCTGGGGACTACTCCTTCCACATTTTCAACCCATTTCAACCGTTGCAAAAACAAAGCTTTTTTTTTTTAACTGCAAAAATTCACGGTTTTCTCGAAATTCCTGAAATTCCTTAATACCATTTCTCAATTAAAAATGTTACTACTTCAACATTTCTCGACCGATTTGAAAAATTACAATATTAATTTATTAATATAAATTTTAAAAAATCCGGGATTTCCAAGAATTCCCAATTTTTAGGGACATTTTTCCCCATTCAAAATGAATTGTCAATTTTTTAAACTTCCACACTTCGCACAGTTTTCAAACTATTCAAACTATTCCACCTTCAACACATTCCACTCTTCCAACTAACGCTTTCCCAAGTTCCAAACCAAATTCCGTTTTTACTGGAAATTCAAACTCTTCAACATTCAAACCAATCCAACATTCAAACTATTCTTACATTCATACTACATTCTGTCAGCATTTCAGTTCAATTTCAGCATTGGAGCATTCACACGCAATTCCTTCAGGAATTGCCTCATCTAGTTGATCTTGATCTTATTAAACTTTCACGCTTTATTTTTTTACCTTAGCATGTATGACGTCGTGTTTTGCAACTTACATATTGAAACGACACGAAAGACAGTCAATTCACACATCAATAATCCATCAAAGTTATGATGGTCCTATGTGTGTGTATATATTTATTAAACGGTTTTCTCTTTATTCAAATGTACTGTTGTACTTTGTGTGTTTTGTTCTTCTTTTTTTAGCACAATGTTAGTTAGTTCCGACTTACTGTTCCAGACTAAATTTAATTGCTTCACGGAGGCTTAGGCCTGTTAGTACGTAGTAAGTACAGTCTTATATAGTTCTGTTCGGTAATCTACAATAATGTTCGGCTCTGGTAAATACTGATCAGGTTTATAGGCTTCTTCTCTTTGATTTACGGGAATAATCTGATTTGTCATTCAGTACGTGTCGATGCACTAAATTAGTCGGATTTCTCAAATAGTTCGGCTCTAAATAAGCCTCCTACGACCTATGGAAACACCTTAAAAATTCAAACCATCATTTTTCCAAGTTCAAAAAAATTCCAGGCATTCCCAGAATTCCCTTTTTTTCAAACCCTTTTTTGACCCTTTTTTCTGGGGAGTACTCCTTCCACATTTTCAACCCATTTCAACCTTTCCAAAAACAAAGTTGTTTTTTTGAACTGCAAAAATTCACGGTTTTCTCGAAATTCCTGGAATTCCTTAATACCATTTCTCAATTAAAAATGTTACTACTTCAACATTTCTCGACGGATTTGAAAAATTCCAATACCAACCATTTCAAATCATTCAGAACATTCGAGTCGTTTAATTCCCAAATGTCCATAAAATTCCCAAATTTCCATGAAATTCCCATTGAAAAGACTGGGACATTTTTCAAAGTTTCACAATCCCCACATTTTTCATCCGGTTCAATCCGTTCCAACTCCAAAATATTCAGCCTATTCAAAATTGTGTGCTCTCCTTCAACAGTTTAAAAAAATTCCCGGATCTCCAAGAATTCCCAGTTTTTAGGGACATTTTTCCGCATTCAAAATGAATTGTCAATTTTTTAAACTTCCACACTTCGCACAGTTTTCAACCTATTCAAACTATTCCACCTTCAACACATTCCATTCATCCAACTAACGCTTTCCCAAGTTCCAAACCAAATTCCGTTTTTACTGGAAATTCAAACTCTTCAACATTCAAACCAATCCAACATTCAAACTATTCTTACATTCATACTACATTCTGTCAGCATTTCAGTTCAATTTCAGCATTGGAGCATTCACACGCAATTTCTTCAGGAATTGCCTCATCTAGTTGATCTTGATCTTATTAAACTTTCACGCTTTATTTTTTTACCTTAGCATGTATGACGTCGTGTTTTACAACTTACATATTGAAACGACACGAAAGACAGTCAATTCACACATCAACAATGCATCAAAGTTATGATGGTCCTATGTGTGTGTATATATGTATTAAACGGTTTTCTCTTTATTCAAATGTACTGTTGTATTTTGTGTGTTTTGTTCCTCTTTTTTAGCACAATGTTAGTTAGTTCCGGCTTACTGTTCCAGACTAAGTTTGATTCCTTCACGGAGGCTTAGGCCTGTTAGTACGTAGTAAGTACAGTCTTATATAGTTCTGTTCGGTAATCTACAATAATGTTCGGCTCTGGTAAATACTGATCAGGTTTATAGGCTTCTTCTCTTTGATTTACAGGAATAATCTGATTTGTCATTCAGTACGTGTCCATGCACTAAATTAGTCGGATTTCTCAAATAGTTCGGCTCTAAATAAGCCTCCTACGACCTATGGAAACACCTTAAGAATTCAAACGATCATTTTTAGAAGTTCAAAAAAATTTCAGCAATTACCACAATTCCCTTTTTTTCAAACCCTTTTTGACCCTTTTTTCTGGCGACCACTCCTTCCACATTTTCAACCCATTTCAACCGTCCCAAAAACAAAGTTGTTTTTTTGAACTGCAAAAAATCCCGTTTTTTTTCTTCTGTTCAGTAAACTACAATAATGTTCGGCTCTGGTAAATACTGATCAGATTTATAGGCTTCTTCTCTTTGATTTATGGGAATAATCTCATTTGTCATTCAGTACGTGTCCATGCACTAAATTAGTCAAATTTCTCAAATAGTTTGGCTCTAAATAAGCTTCCTACAACCTATGGAAACATCTTAAACCTGATTGTGTTTGTTTTTTGTCGGACTAACACACCTGGATTATGTGATTGGAAACCAGATCTCTCGATAGGTTGTGTGCGGCCAGAGAGGACCCTTCATATCACGCATGCGTCAATCTCAACGCGCGGGATAGAACCCGAAAGCAGATACCATTCAATAAAAAACCGCAACAATTGTAATGAAGAGGAGACTGTTTAATTGGGTCACAAATTAATAGAACAGAACATTTTGAAGTGCATCGGTGGGAGAAAAAAACAAACAGATGTATTTCAGAAGGTAGCTGAGAAAATGTAAAATGCCGGCTTAATTTGAACTCCCTAAGAAAATACAAATAAGATGAAAAATAATAAAGCAGGTACAAACCCCAAAACCAGTGAAGTTGGCACGTTGTGTAAATGGTAAATAAAAACAGAACACAATTATTTGCAAATCCTTTTCAACCTATATTCGATTGAATAGACTGCAAAGACAAGATTCCTAACGTTCGAACTGGAAAATGTTTTTTTTTGCAAATATTAGCACATATGGAATTTGATGCCTGCAACATGTTTCAAAAACGCTTGCACAAGTGGCAAACAAGACTGAGAAAGTTGAGGAATGCTCACCAAACACTTATTTGGAACATCCCACAGGTGAACAGGCTCATTGGGAACAGGTGGGTGCCATGATTGGGTATAAAAGCAGCTTCAATGAAATGTTGAGTCATTCACAAACAAGAATGGGGCGAGGGTCACCACTTTGTGAACAAATGCATGAGCAAATTGCCCAACAGTTTAAGAACAACATTTCTCAACGAGCTATTGCAAGGAATTTAGGGATTTCACCATCTACGGTCCGTAATATCATCAAAAGGTTCAGAGAATCTGGAGAAATCACTGCACGTAAGCAATGATATTACGGACCTTCTATCTAAGTTACGGCCCTTGGATCCCTCAGGCAATCAAAAAGCGACCTCAGCGTGTAAAAGATATCACCACATGGGCTCAGGAACACTTCAGAAAACCACTGTCAGTAACTACAGTTCGTCGCTACATCTGTAAGTGCAAGTTAAAACTCTACTATGCAAAACAAATCTGGATATCAGTCGGGGCACGAACTGTCTTTTCCTTCGGATTTAAAATTCCTTCCATCAATCCACAGAACCTTTTGAATGAACTTTGAGATTAAAAACTAAAAAAAACTAGAGTTTAGTTTAACATTTTATTAGCATACTGAGTAATTGCCATTTAAATCCATTTAACCTGTACTGGGCCCTCCCAAAACACCACAAATTCCATGTGTAACATGCCTTTTAAAAACAAAAAATGACTTTTCGAAAAAATTGTTTACAAAACAATGCAATAGCATGTACGACAAACAACTACTGTACCGTAGTTGTATGACATAAAGTCTTTACCTTTTGTGGGTGTCTAAAACGGGCTGCTAGTCCATCATTTAACAATAGGAACTGTTGTTCTTGGTTATGTTTCCCACGGACAACTTTGACTGACAGACCAGAGGTCAGAGGTGACAGCAAGCTGTACCAAAGGTAATGCTCAATCGTCCAGTTTGTTCACCTGCGGATTGTGTGATGTGGATTTGGCTGACTCGTCAGGTTAGCTTAACAGTATGTTTTTACGGGTTTGTTTCTCTGACTCGGTCGTCCGCTTCTTCTCTTTTACTCTGACTTGACTCGAAATATGACTGTGGGATGTGGACAACTACAACTTCTACTGGCGACACGGAGGCTCGTAAGTCAAATTAAGCTTGTAACCTAAAGTACACTATATTGCCAAAAGTATTTGGCCACCTCCCTTGACTCACATATGAACTTGAAGTGCCATCCCATTCCTAACCCATAGGGTTCAATATGATGTTGATCCATCTTTTGCAGCTATTACAGCGTCAACTCTTCTGGAAGGCTGTCCACAAGATTGCGGAGTGTGTTTATAGGAATTTTCCACCATTCTTCCAAAAGCGCATTGGTGAGGTCACACACCGATGTTCTAATTCATCCCATAGGTGTTCTATTGGGTTCAGGTCAGGACTCTGTGCAGGCCAGTCGAGTTCCTCCGCACCAGACTCTGTCATCCATGTCTTTATGGACCTTGCTTTGTGCGCTGGTGCACAGTCATGTTGGAAGAGGAAGGGGCTCGCTCCAAACTATTCCCACAAGGTTGGGAGCATGGAATTGTCCAAAATGTGTTAGTATCCTGGAGCATTCAAAGTTAATTTCACTGACCAAGCCCAACTCCTGAAAAACAACCCCACACCATAATTCCTCCTCTACCAAATTTCACACTCGGCACAATGCAGTCCGAAATGTACCGTTCTCCTGGCAACCTCCAAACCCAGACTCATCCATCAGATTGCCAGATGGAAAAGCGTGATTCATCACTCCAGAAAGCGTCTCCACAGCTCTAGAGTCCAGTGGGGACGTGCTTTACACCACTGCATCCGACGCTTTGCATTGGACTTGGTGATGTATGGCTTAGATACTGCTGCTCAGCTGTGGAAAACCATTCCATGAAGCTCTCTGCGTACTGTACGTGGGCTAATTGGAAAGTCACATGAAGTTTGGAGCTCTGTAGCAACTGACTGTGCAGAAAGTCTTTGCGCTGACCCCTCTCTGTCAGTTTACGTGGCCTACCACTTGGTGGCTGAGTTGCTGTTGTTCCCAAACTCTTCCATTTTCTTATAATAAATCCAACAGTTTACTTTGGAATATTTAGGAGCGAGGAAATTTCACGACTGGATTTGTTGGACAGGTGGCATCCTATGACAGTTCCGCGCTGGAAATCACTGAGCTCCTAAGAGCGGCCCATTCTTTCACAAATGTTTGTAGAAACAGTCTCCATGCCTAAGTGCTTGATTTTATACACCTGTGGCCGGGCCAAGTGATTAGGACACCTGATTCTGATCTTTTGGATGGGTGGCCAATGGTAATGTATAACAAAAAACAGAGAGACAGCGTGTATCCTAAAATACTCGCAAGGTGGGGTAATTGTAAGTTGAAGTACCACCTTGCCTTAAACATCGGCTTGATTTGTTCCACATCACTATGCCGAGCCAACGCATCACAACACCACTGATGGTGGGTCAGCTTTTTTTCAGCAATAGCCTCATCTTCGAGAAAATCTCTTTAAGTTACGGTTGACATTTATTTTGCTGCCTATTGCACGTTTCGCTTTATGTTGGGTCATTATGTTTACCTTACAACCTGAATTGGAGCTGGAAAAGGTCGCCTCTGATTGGCTGTAGTCACTGACATTTCCGCTATGTTTGATCGAGTCAATATGTTCAATGCACAAACAAAAGGAATGTAAAGGCTGGATGTTTATGTTTTTTAAATTTTGTTATACAGGAAGTTAAAACTTCCAAGTGATGTATGCGCCGTTATCTTTTGGCCATCATATTCCGCAAACAAAAACACTGACTACGTTGTTTGTTTTAATTTTAAAAGTTTGAGGTTTCAGCAATAGTCTTCTGTAGTTAGTCGGCACACACACACACACACACACACACCCACACACACACCCACACACACACACACACACACACACACACACACACACACACACACACACACACACACACACACACACACACACACACACACACACACACACACATTCTTGTATCTGTTACCTTCTTGAGATCTCTGAAAAATGCCTACCTCTTTAGGACCACCCTTTCTAGATATATAAAGATTTGTATTTACAACATTAATAATATATACATACTATGCAAATATAAAAAACGTAAGCGTTTAGTTGATTTTTTATTTTTTTGAATTTTTTGTTTGTAATTGGTTTTTAATCTTCATTATTTACTTCAAGTTATTACAGTAGGTCTCTAACTACATATTTATTTTTATTTTTTTAATTTATTTTGGCCAAAGGGGGCACATTTCAATTTCTTACACATATTACATATGTTGGCCAGAGGGGGAGCACTTCAAATTTTTACACACACTTGTTATTTCATATGTTGACCAGAGGGGGAGCACTTTTAAAACCGACACACAGTCAATTTGAAAAATCCTTCCTTTTTGGGACCACCCTAATTTTGATAGATTTCACCACAAGGGGTGCAAATGAGATCTTTATTTAATTTGTTTTTTAATGTGCTTAAGGCCGATGACAAACGAGTCACGGATCACAGATGGCCCCTGTGCCACACTTTGGGCAACCCTGCTGTAGAAGCTAACTGTTAATGGCCACTATAGTCTTAGTACCGTAGTGTATTTGTTCATCCTATGGTCACATATGGGACGCGGGTTGTCTTACGTCAGCACCGGAAGTCGTAAAATCAGCTTTTCACCTGGTGTTTTTTTGGGGGGGGATGAGTAGGGAAGTCCTTCTTTAGCTGCCGTTTTGTTTTATCATATATTTCTGCCTTTGCACCTGTCAATGTTTGCTTTTGTATGCACATTAAATCAACCAAAAATCCTGACTTTGGAGCAATGTTCACGGACTCTAGTGTTTGGCTCTCTATTAGATACAATGGCTTTCTGTATTGGGACCATGATTTCAGTCCTAACTTGTTCACCAATCCCCATATGGATGGTACTTTTCCTTGTTGATGTCTCTAGAAGGGTAGAAATAAAAGAACACGCACACGCACACACACACACACACACACACACACACACACACACACACACACACACACACACACACACACACACACACACACACACACACACTCTGAGTGCAGAGAGAAGCAGACTTGGCTTAGTGGTAAAAATGTTGCGGTCAATATTTATTTCCTCAGAGTTTGGTGCTGACTATATACCTGTAAGTAGAGATGCAATTGTGGTTCTGTCTCAAATTTGTTCTGTTAAAATGTCATTTGTTAAACGTTTAGAATAGTTTACAATATTTGCGGTGTTAATTTTTATTAGCATGTCAATGGGCTTGTCTGTTGTATGATAGCATTCAGCTAATGGCATTAGAGAGACCCTTTATCCTGTATGGTTGCAGTGCTTTTTTTCAGTTCATACCAAGTTGTATTGTCGATTTGACATGATTCCTACATATACAGTATGTGCACTTCATGTGTATATTCATGTACTTTCATTTATGTGCTTAGTTTTACAGTAACTTCAGTGTGTGGAATATCAATAAACCACCTCAAGTTGGAAATATTTTTCATTTCTAACTTATAGAATGTTTTACACATCTGCCAAACTAAATTCCGACATTCAGGGAGAATAATATATGTGAACAAGACAGGGGTGTACAAAGTTCCGCTTGTAAATAATGTAACAAGAAAATGATGTTAGTACTAATAACTAATAACATAAGTTTATCTGTAAAGGCCTACTGAAACCCACTACTACCGACCACGCAGTCTGATAGTCTATATATCAATGATGAAATCTTAACATTGCAACACATGCCAATACGGCCGTATACTAAAGTGCAATTTTAAATTTCGCGCAAAATATCCTGCTGAAAACGTCTCGGTATGATGACGCCGGCATGGGACGTCACGGATTGTAGAGGACATTTTGGGACAGCATGGTGGCCAGCTATTAAGTCGTCTGTTTTCATCGCAAAATTCCACAATATTCTGGACATCTGTGTTGGTGAATCTTTTGCAATTTGTTCAATGAACAATGGAGACAGCAAAGAAGAAAGCTGTAGGTGGGAAGCGGTGTATTGCGGCAGGTGTTGTGCCGGATAACACACCCCCGCCGTAAAATGCACCCCCTGACTGTTGTGCCGGATAACACAGCTGGTGTTTCATTGTTTACATTCCCGAAAGATGACAGTCAATCTTTACCATTGGCCTGTGGAAAACTGGGACAACAGAGACTCTTACCAGGAGGATTTTGAGTTTGATGCGCAAACGCGGTACCGTGAGTATGCATGCAGCTGCGGCTTCCAAACATTTGATCGCTTGCCCGTACGTGCGTGCCGCTATGTGCATGTCACGTACGTAACTTTGGGGACTTTGGGGAAATATATGTGCTGTATGAACTTTGGGGAGGTGAACGGTACTTTGGGCTGTGGGATTGAGTGTGTTGTGCAGGTGTTTGAGTTGTATTGGCGGGTTATATGGACGGGAGGGGGGAGGTGTTTGTTATGCGGGATTAATTTGTGGCATATTAAATATTAGCCTGGTTGTGTTGTGGCTAATAGAGTATATATATGTCTTGTGTTTATTTACTGTTTTAGTCATTCCCAGCTGAATATCAGGTCCCACCCGCCTCTCACAGCATCTTCCCTATCTGAATCGCTCCCACTGCCCTCTAGTCCTTCACTCTCACTTTCCTCATCCACGAATCTTTCATCCTTGCTCAAATTAATGGGGAAATCGTCGCTTTCTCGGTCCGAATCGCTCTCGCTGCTGGTGGCCATGATTGTAAACAATGTGCAGATGTGAGGAGCTCCACAACCTGTGACGTCACGCTACTCGTCTGCTACTTCCGGTAGAGGCAAGGCTTTTTTATCAGTGACCAAAAGTTGCAAACTTTATCGTCAATGTTCTTTACTAAATCCTTTCAGCAAAAATATGTCAATATCGCGAAATGATATCCCCGTTTAAATAAGCAAATCGCATTTCAGTAGGCCTTTGAATACATGTACAACATTTTTCTGCCTGAAATAATACAAGCCTCATAGCCAATTATGCAAATTATACCATTATGTCATATTGACAACACACTTTCACGACATCTCCACCCCCAAAAATAGATTGCCAATCAGTGGGAAACACTGCAGATGATCACTGTAATCAACCTAAAATATATCATGATCACCAATCATACAAATGTCCAGTCCTTGCCTTCATGTACATTTTATACGGGCTTACAAAACTCTCTGCTAGTCCAATTACTTATTCTACACAGTTTAAAGCTTGTCTGTCCTAAAATGTTAAGGCAATAGTGAGTCATGCAGCTATATTGTTTAAAATGAGACTATTTGAGAACATGTTCCACTTCCATTCAAATTTAAACCTTTGTCATCAATGCCCAGCCACTACTCGCTTTTTGAAAATCCACAATCTCTTTTGGAACGCATTGAACAACGCCATATACAGTACTGTATGCCTTAATTCAGGCCTGGGCAATTATTTTGACTCGGGGGGCCAAATTTAGAGAAAAAAATGAGTCTGCGGACCGGTATATCTATCTATCCATGTATACATATATATACAGTTATGGTATAAACAGTTTACATACATTTGTAAAGAACATAATGTCATGGCTGTCTTGAGTTTTCAATAATTTCTACAACTCTTATTTTTTTGTGATTGAGTGATTGTTGGTCACAAAAAACATTCATGAAGTTTGGTTCTTTTATGAATTTATTATGGGTCTACTGAAATTGTGACCAAATCTGCAGGGTCAAATACAGCAATGTTAATATTTGGTTGCATGTCCCTTGGCAAGTTTCACTGCAATAAGGGGCTTTTGATAGTCATCCACAAGCTTCTGGCAAGCTTTGATACAAACCCCGTTTCCATATGAGTTGGGAAATTGTGTTAAATGTAAATACAAACGGAATACAATGATTTGCAAATCATTTTCAACCAATATTCTGTTGAATATGCTACAAAGACAACATATTTGATGTTCAAACTGATAAAACATTTTTTTTTTGCAAATAATCATTAACTTTAGAATTTGATGCCAGCAACACGTGACAAAAAAGTTGGGAAAGGTGGCAATAAATACTGATAAAGTTGAGGAATGCTCATCAAACACTTATTTGGAACATCCCACAGGTGAACAGGCAAATTGTGAACAGGTGGGTGCCATGATTGGGTATAAAAGTAGATTCCATGAAATGCTCAGTCATTCACAAACAAGTATGGGGCGAGGGTCACCACTTTGTCAACAAATGCATGAGCAAATTGTTGAACAGTTTAAGAACAACCTTTCTCAACCAGCTATTGCAAGAAATTTAGGGATTTCACCATCTACGGTCCGTAATATCATCAAAGGGTTCAGAGAATCTGGAGAAATCCCTGCACGTAAGCAGCTAAGCGCGTGACCTTTGATCCCTCAGGCTGTACTGCATCAACAAGCGACATCAGTGTGTAAAGTACAGGTAAAAGCCAGTAAATTAGAATATTTTGAAAAACTTGATTTATTTCAGTAATTGCATTCAAAAGGTGTAACTTGTACATTATATTTATTCATTGCACACAGACTGATGCATTCAAATGTTTATTTCATTTAATTTTGATGATTTGAAGTGGCAACAAATGAAAATCCAAAATTCCGTGTGTCACAAAATTAGAATATTACTTAAGGCTAATACAAAAAAGGGATTTTTAGAAATGTTGGCCAACTGAAAAGTATGAAAATGAAAAATATGAGCATGTACAATACTCAATACTTGGTTGGAGCTCCTTTTGCCTCAATTACTGCGTTAATGCGGCGTGGCATGGAGTCGATGAGTTTCTGGCACTGCTCAGGTGTTATGAGAGCCCAGGTTGCTCTGATAGTGGCCTTCAACTCTTCTGCGTTTTTGGGTCTGGCATTCTGCATCTTCCTTTTCACAATACCCCACAGATTTTCTATGGGGCTAAGGTCAGGGGATTTGGCGGGCCAATTTAGAACAGAAATACCATGGTCCGTAAACCAGGCACGGGTAGATTTTGCGCTGTGTGCAGGCGCCAAGTCCTGTTGGAACTTGAAATCTCCATCTCCATAGAGCAGGTCAGCAGCAGGAAGCATGAAGTGCTCTAAAACTTGCTGGTAGACGGCTGCGTTGACCCTGGATCTCAGGAAACAGAGTGGACCGACACCAGCAGATGACATGGCACCCCAAACCATCACCCAACCATGCAAATTTTGCATTTCCTTTGGAAATCGAGGTCCCAGAGTCTGGAGGAAGACAGGAGAGGCACAGGATCCACGTTGCCTGAAGTCTAGTGTAAAGTTTCCACCATCAGTGATGGTTTGGGGTGCCATGTCATCTGCTGGTGTCGGTCCACTCTGTTTCCTGAGATCCAGGGTCAACGCAGCCGTCTACCAGCAAGTTTTAGAGCACTTCATGCTTCCTGCTGCTGACCTGCTCTATGGAGATGGAGATTTCAAGTTCCAACAGGACTTGGCGCCTGCACACAGCGCAAAATCTACCCGTGCCTGGTTTACGGACCATGGTATTTCTGTTCTAAATTGGCCCGCCAACTCCCCTGACCTTAGCCCCATAGAAAATCTGTGGGGTATTGTGAAAAGGAAGATGCAGAATGCCAGACCCAAAAACGCAGAAGAGTTGAAGGCCACTATCAGAGCAACCTGGGCTCTCATAACACCTGAGCAGTGCCAGAAACTCATCGACTCCATGCCACGCCGCATTAACGCAGTAATTGAGGCAAAAGGAGCTCCAACCAAGTATTGAGTATTGTACATGCTCATATTTTTCATTTTCATACTTTTCAGTTGGCCAACATTTCTAAAAATCCCTTTTTTGTATTAGCCTTAAGTAATATTCTAATTTTGTGACACACAGAATTTTGGATTTCATTTGTTGCCACTTCAAATCATCAAAATTAAATGAAATAAACATTTGAATGCATCAGTCTGTGTGCAATGAATAAATATAATGTACAAGTTACACCTTTTGAATGCAATTACTGAAATAAATCAAGTTTTTCAAAATATTCTAATTTACTGGCTTTTACCTGTATATCACCACATGGGCTCAGGAACACTTCAGAAACCCACTGTCACTAACTACAGTTTGTCGCTACACCTGTAAGTGCAAGTTAAAACTCTCCTATGCAAGGCGAAAACCGTTTATCAACAACACCCAGAAACGCCGTCGGCTTCGCTGGGCCTGAGCTCATCTAAGATGGACTGATGCAAAGTGGAAAAGTGTTCTGTGGTCTGACAAGTCCACATTTCAAATTGTTTTTGGAAACTATGGACGTCGTGTCCTCCGGACCAAAGAGGAAAAGAACAATCCGGATTGTTATAGGCGCAAAGTTGAAAAGCCAGCATCTGTGATGGTATGGGGGTGTATTAGTGCCCAAGACATGGGTAACTTACACATCTGTGAAGGCACCATTAATGCTGAAAGGTACATACAGGTTTTGGAGCAACATATGTTGCCATCCAAGCAACGTTACCATGGACGCCCCTGCTTATTTCAGCAAGACAATGCCAAGCCACGTGTTACATCAACGTGGCTTCATAGTAAAAGAGTGCGGGTAGTGTACTGGACTGTAGTCCAGACCTGTCTCCCATTGAAAATGTGTGGCGCATTATGAAGCCTAAAATACCACAACGGAGACCCCGGACTGTTGAACAACTTAAGTTGTACATCAAACAAGAATGGGAAAGAATTCCACCTGAGAAGCTTAAAAAATGTGTCTCCTCAGTCCCCAAACGTTTACTGAGTGTTGTTAAAAAGAAAGGCCATGTAACACAGTGGTGAACATGCCCTTTCCCAACTACTTTGGCACATGTTGCAGCCATGAAATTCTAAGTTAACCATTATTTGCAAAAAAAAATACAAATGTATGAGTTTGAACATCAAATATCTTGTCTTTGTAGTGCATTCAACTGAATATGGGTTGAAAAGGATTTGCAAAATCATTGTATTCCGTTTATATTTACATCTAACACAATTTCCCAACTCATATGGAAACGGGGTTTGTAGATTTCACCACCGCATTGTTGATTCTGAAAAATCAACAATGCGGGCAGATTTGGAACAGCATTGTACATCATAAGTTATCTGAATTCTGATTGGATACAAACTAAAACAAAAAACAACAGCACTGGAAGGAGCATAATATGACATGAAGAGAATATGAATACTTTTAGATGTATAGGGAAAGTACATTAAAAATGACTTTTATCCTCAATTATGATCATGATTTGTGGTTATGTTAGGCCAGCAGAGAAGGCCTAACACACCACTGTTAAAATGTGGGTAGAAACTCACCCAAAGCAGTACATTAAAACCTTGTCACTTGGTCTGGCCCACCCAGGTGGGATTCTAACTGAAACATGTCCACCTTGTCAATGAGAATTATACGGGACATCTACAAAGCAAGTATCCTTTTTGTCTTGGAAGCTTTGAAACTGAACTTTTTTTAAACTAGAAAAAAAAAAAACCCAGCGGAGACAGACTGGGTCGTCTCAGCTGGAGTTAATCCTCCTGGGGAAAACAGCCAGCAAGGCCGAGCACAGCTGGGATCAAATCCACTGAGGAAAGAATGGAATGAAAAAGACTCCAAAACATGAGAGAGAGAAAATGATTAGGTTTCTATATATTTTTACACATGGCTGAAGTTGGAAGTTGAGCAGTTGGATTTCGCTCCAGTGTGCAAGATGCCAATGTCAACCCGTTACAAATCTGGCCATGTGCTCGTTAAGACGAGATGATGTTGGAGAGGAAAGAGACCAGCATGGCTACACAGAAGATTTGACACTAACATCAATATTTATATTTCTCTCTCCCCCTGACATAAAACCCTCAGACTTTATGTTCTTATCTCCAGCTGGGAGTCTGACGGCTTCGTCCTGCAAACTCTTTCCGGTTCTGCTGATTGTTGGATGGATTGTGGGCTGTTGTTTATTATGTCTTCATTCTTGCCTCAGCCAAGATGTATCAAGTACATACATATTGTATATTTCACTTCAACGTTTGTTTGTAATAACATACTGCTCTACAAATATTAGCTCTGTTAAGAAAATAGATTTTTAAATATTTTGGGTTGATATATGATGGTATCAGTGTATAAATATATATATATATATTTTAACAATAAATCATGTTTATTTTCATATCTTTGGCAGAACGGAGGTGATGACAGAAGAAAGATAGCAGCAGTAGTGAGGTTTCTCCTTAAATTGTGCACAGACATACCGTATTTTCCGGACCATAGGGCGCACCGGATTATAAGGCGCACTGCCGATGAATGGCCTATTGTCGATCCTTTTTCACATATAAGGTGCACCGGATTATAGGGCGCATTGAAATGAGTCCTATATACACTTATTGCCAAAAGTATTTGGCCACCCATCCAAATGATCAGAATCAGGTGTCCTAATCACTTGGCCCGGGCCACAGGTGTATAAAATCAAGCACTTAGGCATGGAGACTGTTTCTACAAACAATTGTGAAAGAATAGGGAGCTCAGTGATTTCCAGCATGGAACTGTCATAGGATGCCACCTGTGCAACAAATCCAGTCGTGAAATTTCCCCGCTCCTAAATATTCCAAAGTCAACCGTCGGCTTTATTATAAGAAAATGGAAGAGTTTGGGAACAACAGCAACTCAGCCAAGAAGTGGTAGGCCACGTAAACTGACAGAGAGGGGTCAGCGGATGCTGAAGCGCATAGTGCAAAGAGGTCGCCGACTTTCTGCACAGTCAGTTGCTACGGAGCTCCAAACTTCATGTGACCTTCCAATTGGCCCACGTACAGTACGCAGAGAGCTTCATGGAATGGGTTTCCATGGCCGAGCATCTGCATCTAAGTCATACATCACTAAGTCCAAAGCATCGGATGCAGTGGTGTAAAGCACGTCGCCACTGGACTCTAGAGCAGTGGAGACGTGTTCTCTGGAGTGATGAATCACGCTTTTCCATCTGGCAATCGGATGGATGAGTTTTGGTTTGGAGGTTGCCAGGAGAACGGTACATTTCGGACTGCATTGTGCCGAGTGTGAAATTTGGTGCAGGAGGAATTATGGTGTAGGGTTGTTTTTCAGGAGTTGGGCTTGGCCCCTTAGTTCCAGTGAAAGGAACTTTGGATGCTCCAGGATACCAAAACATTTTGGACAATTCCATGCTCCCAACCTTGTGGGAACAGTTTGGAGCGGGCCCCTTTCTCTTCCAACATGACTGTGCACCAGTGCACGAAGCAAAGTCCATAAATACATGGATGACAGAGTCTGGTGTAGATGAACTTGCCTGGCCTGCACAGAGTCCTGACCTGAACCCAATAGAACACCTTTGGGATGAATTAAGAACGGAGACTGAGAGCCAGGCCTTCTCGACCAACATCAGTGTGTGACCTCACCAATGCGCTTTTGGAAGAATGGTCGAAAATTCCTATTAACACACTCTGCAACCTTGTGGACAGCCTTCCCAGAAGAGTTGAAGCTGTAATAGCTGCAAAAGGTGGACCGACATTATATTGAACCCTGTGGGTTAGGAATGAGATGGCACTTGAAGTTCATATGTGAGTCAAGGCAGGTGGCCAAATACTTTTGGCAATATAGTGTATTTTTTTTTTTCTAAATTGAAAACACTTCCTTCTGGTCTATTGATAGATTTTTGAGCGCCGTGTGTAATGTTCTATATTTTCAATGGAACATATACAATGTTGGTGTTGTTTACTTGAGTCATATTGCTATCATATTGCAGTCTACACATTATCTCTTTTGTTTGACTGCCATCTACTGGTCACACTTATCATTACACCATGTACCAAATAAAATTGCTTCGAGATTGGTAAGCACAACCAGAATTATGCCGTACATTAGGTGCACCGGGTTATAAGGCGCACTGTCGAGTTTTGAGGAGAAAAAAAAAGATTTTAAGTGCGCCTTATAGTCCGGAAAATACGGTATGTACTCTTCTGATAAGAACACTGCAATGCAGCAATGTCAGTTAGTTACGAAATATTTTTTGACATCTACTGATGTTTTTTTTCTAAATCAGCAAACAGAATTGCAAGAAATGATAAATGATAAATGATAAATGGGTTGTACTTGTATAGCGCTTTGACACTACTTCCACATTTACCCATTCACACACACATTCACACACTGATGGAGGGAGCTGCCATGCAAGGCGCTAACCAGCACCCATCAGGAGCAAGGGTGAAGTGTCTTGCTCAGGACACAACGGACATGACGAGGTTGGTACTAGGTGGGGATTGAACCAGGGACCCTCGGGTCGCGCACGGCCACTCTTCCACTGCGCCACACAAATGTAATCACAGCTTTGTTTGCCGTTGTTTGTACTTATTTAAGATTCATTGTAAATTCAAATCCATCAGCAGAAAACACAAGCAGACCGGAATAATTGTCAACTGGATTACAGTTTTTTTTGTTTTTGTTGCTTCATTTATGCCATAGGAGTTTAGAGTGTGGGAAATGTCAAAAACTGTTTTTACATTTAAAAATTATTTAATTCCATTTTTAACTGTTAAAATGTATACATACAAATATAAAACCATCTTGACACCATTTGTGTCAACCTTGCACATCCTTTATTTTTCCAGTTTGTCTTAACCAATGAAAGGTATTGTCTTTATCTAAAAAAAAGAGCAGAGTTGGACACACATTTATTTTCCCCTATGTGTTGTCCAGGGTGTACCCCGCCTTCCGCCCGATTGTAGCTGAGATAGGCTCCAGCGACCCCCGCAAACCCGAAAGGAATAAGCGGTAGGAAATGGATCGATGGATGGATGTTTCTGGTATTTACCCGTACTAATCAGGGCCGTCCCTCTCTATTGGCAAGTCATGCGTTGCGCGTAGCATAGGCGCCGATCTACATTTCTGCCAGTGGGTGCTCTGTGTGTGTGTATTAGTGTTGTCCCAATACCAATATTTTGGTACCGGTACCGATATCAAAAGTATTTTGGTACTTTTCTAAATAAAGGGGACCAAAAAAAATGTCATTATTGGCTTTATTTTAACAAAAAAATCTTAGGGAACATTAAACATATGTTTATTATTGCAATTTTGTCCTTAAATAAAATAGTGAACATACTAGACAACTTGTCTTTTAGTAGTAAGTAAACAAACAATGCCTCCTAATTTAACTACTGACTTATGCAGTAACATACTGTGTCATTAATCATTCTATTATTTTGTCAACATTATTAAGGACAAATGGTAGAAAATCCATCCATCCATCCATCTTCTTCCGCTTATCCGAGGTCGGGTCGCGGGGGCAGCAGCGTAAGCAGGGAAGCCCAGACTTCCCTCTCCCCAGCCACTTCGTCCAGCTCCTCCCGGGAGATCCCGAGGCGTTCCCAGGCCAGCCGGGAGAGATAGTCTTCCCAACGTGTCCTGGGTCTTCCCCGTGGCCTCCTACCGGTCGGACGTGCCCGAAACACCTCCCTAGGGAGGCGTTCGGGTGGCATCCTGACCAGATGCCCGAACCACCTCATCTGGCTCCTTTCGATGTGGAGGAGCAGCGGCTTTACTTTGAGCTCCCCCCGGATGACAGAGCTCTTCACCCTATCTCTAAGGGAGAGCCCCGCCACCCGGCGGAGGAAACTCATTTCGGCCGCTTGTACCCGTGATCTTGTCCTTTCGGTCATGACCCAAAGCTCTTGACCATAGGTGAGGAGGGGAACGTAGATCGACCGGTAAATCGAGAGCTTTGCCTTCCGGCTCAGCTCCTTCTTAACCACAACGGATCGATACAGCGTCCGCATTACTGAAGACGCCGCACCGATCCGCCTGTCGATCTCATGATCCACTCTTCCCTCACTCGTGAACAAGACTCCGAGGTACTTGAACTCCTCCACTTAGGGCAAGATCTCCTCCCCAACCCGGAGATGGCACTCCACCCTTTTCCGGGCGAGAACCATGGACTCGGACTTGGAGGTGCTGATTCCCAACCCAGTCGCTTCACACTCGGCTGCGAACCGATCCAGTGAGAGCTGAAGATCTTGCCCAGATGAAGCCATCAGGACCACATCGTCTGCAAAAAGCAGAGACCTAATCCTGCAGCCACCAAACCAGATACCCTCAACGCCCTGACTGCGCCTAGAAATTCTGTCCATAAAGGTTATGAACAGAATCGGTGACAAAGGGCAGCCCTGGCGGAGTCCAACCCTCACTGGAAACGGGTCCGACTTACTGCCGGCAATGCGGACCAAGCTCTGACATTGATTATACAGTGAGAGAACCGCCACAATAAGACAGTTCGTTACCCCATACTCTCTGAGCACTCCCCACAGGACTTCCCGGGGTACACGGTCGAATGCCTTCTCCAAGTCCACAAAGCACATGTAGACTGGTTGGGCAAACTCCCATGCACCCTCAAGGACCCTGCCGAGAGTATAGAGCTGGTCCACAGTTCCACGACCAGGACGAAAACCACACTGTTCCTCCTGAATCCGAGGTTCTTAAAGCACCTCTTCCTGAGGGGGTTTCAGTGTTATAACTTCGCCATTACCTTTAGTTTTTAAGCAAAAATGCGTCTCCTTTTTTAAATAAAAAATATGGTTGCTGTTTTCACAGTGTATTACTGTAAATGTAAAAATGGTACCACAGTTTTTTTCTTACAGTAGGATTCTTAAAACCGAGCTGTTTAAATATATATTTATAAATATATTGTCAGGTATACAGTGTACAATTTGATGCATAACTTGCTTTGAAATCATAAGGCTAAGTTGATATTTTTGTATGTTTTTACCCCAAAAATGTTTTGAATGTATGATAAAATAATATCTGTTGCATTATCAGACGGATAAAGTTTAAAGGATATATCACTGCATGCAGTACATGTCTTTTTTTCTGTCAAAATAGAAAAAGAAAGAAAGATAAAGTACTTAATTGATGCGTATTATTTCCAAGCTTTCACAGGCCATTCAAAATGATGTGGCGGGCCAGATCTGGCCCCCGGGCCTTGAGTTTGATACCTGTGGACTAGTGCGCTTTATAGTCTGGAAAATATGGTAATGTAATGTTAAATTGGCAGAAATAAAAAATTCATGGCTAAGTAAATTGCATTTTGTTTTGTAGATGTCTCTATTATCCTAGTGCAGGGGTCGGCGACACAAAACGTTGAAAGAGCCATATTGGACCAAAAATACAAAAAACAAATAAAGTTAAAAAATTAAAGTTAAAAGTTAAAGTTAAAGTACCAATGATTGTCACACACACACTAGGTGTGTCGAAATTATTCTGTCTGAAATCTGTCTGGAGCCGCAAAAAATTAAAAGCCGTATATACCGTTTTCAAAATAATAGCAGTCCCACATCACTAGCCAGATAAATCACTGTTTTTGCTAGAATTTCAACTTTTACACTGCAAGTAAGTTTCTAGAATGTTTAGTAAAGGTATAGACCCAACAGGCATGACGTGCATGCTGCTGATTCTGTGAAACTGAATAATTTACTGAAAGGGGCGTGTTAAAAAAAATAGCAGTGCGTAGTTCAATTAGTGAGGTCATTGATTATGTGAAAAAAAAGGTGTTAAACAAGTGGCCCTTATTTAAGGATCAAGGCAACTGACGATGCATATGCTGGCTGTGCATTTGTCCTTGAAAAAAAGAGTAAAATGGGTCGTTCTAGACACTGTTCAGAAGAAGAGCGTTCTTTGATTAAGAATTTAATAAAAGAGGGGAAAACCTATAAAGAAGTGCAGAAAATGATAGGCTGTTCAGCTAAAATTATATCAAACACTTTAAAATGGCAGCCAAAACCAAAAAGGCGAGGAAGAAATAGAAAAACAACTTTTGGAATGGATGGGAGAATAACCAAAATGGCAAAGGCTCAGCCAATGATCAGCTCCAGGAGGATCAAAGAAAATCTAAGATGGCCTGTGAGTACTGTAACAATCAGACCACGTCTATGTGAAGCCAAGCTACCAGCAAGAAGCCCCCGCAAAGTCCCATTGTTAAAAAAAAGACGTGTGCTGAAGCGGTTACAATTTGCCAAAGAACACATTGACTGGCCTAAAAAGAAATGGCGTAATATTTGGGGACTGATGAGATAAGATTGTTCTTTTTGGGTCTAAGAGCCACAGACAGTTTGTCAGATGTCCTGCAAACACTGAATTCAAGCCCCAGTACACAGTGAAGACGGTGAAGCATGGTGGTGCAAGCATCATGATATGAGGATGTTTCTCATACTATGGTGTTGGTCCTATTTATCGCATACCAGGGATCATGGATCAGTTTGAGTACATCAGAATACTGGAAGAAGTCATGTTGCTATATGCTGAACAGGAAATGCCTTTGAAATGGGTGTTTCAACAAGACAATAACCCCAAACACACCAGCAAGTGAGCAAAATCATGGTTCCAGACAAACAGAAATCAAGTAATGGAGTGGCCAGCACAATCCCCGAACCTTAATCCCATTGAAAACTTGTGGGCTGACATAAAAAATGCTGTTCATGAGGCTAAACCAAGAAATGCAGAGGAATTGTGGAATGTAGTACAATTGTCCTGGGCTGCAACACCTGTTGACCGGTGCCAGAAGTTGGTGGACTCCATGTGCCACAGATGTGAAGCAGTTATCAGAAACCCTGATTATGCAACTAAATTATAGTTAGTAATTCTAAGGAAAGTTGAATCTGCAAGCCTTTCTTAGTTTATACAGTATATTTGAGTTTTGTAAAGAAAAATGTCAACACTGCTATTTTTTTGTTTTATATTTCTTGACTTTCTGTAAAATGTTATAAAATTAAATTACTTTTTTCTAATTGTCTGGCTTTGAAATAGAATGTGCAGTGTCCCCAATGAATTTGTGTTCATTAAAATACAATGTATTTGAAGCATTTTGAGGTTTACTCACCTTTTTAAACATACTGCTATTATTATGAACATAACTGTAAGTCTTATAATGAAGGCAACACGTGACGTAAGTGTCTATATTAGCTATATTAGCCTACTATCAAAATGACTTTAAAAGTCTTATATAAGTGTTATAAGGAAGGCAACACATGATATTAGCTATAATAGCCTACTATCAAAATGACTTTAAAAGTCTTATATAAGTGTTAAAATGAAGGCAACACATGATGCAAGTGTCTATATTAGCTATATTAGCCTACTATCAAAATGACTTTAAAAGTCTTATATAAGTGTTATAAGGAAGGCAACACATGATATGATGTAAGTGTCTATATTAGCTATAATAGCCTACAATCAAAATGACTTTAAAAGTCTTATATAAGTGTTAAAATGAAGGCAACACATGATGCAAGTGTCTATATTAGCTATATTAGCCTACTATCAGAATGACTTTAAAAGTCTTATATAAGTGTTATAAGGAAGGCAACATATGATATGACGTAAGTGTCTATATTAGCTATAATAGCCTACTATCAAAATGACTTTAAAAGTCTTATATAAGTGTTAAAATGAAGGAAACACATGATGCAAGTGTCTATATGAGCTATATTAGCCTACTATCAAAATGACTTTAAAAGTCTTATATAAGTGTTATAAGGAAGGCAACACATGATATGATGTAAGTGTCTATATTAGCTATAATAGCCTACAATCAAAATTACTTTAAAAGTCTTATATAGGTGTTAAAATGAAGGCAACACATGATGCAAGTGTCTATATTAGCTATATTAGCCTACTATCAAAATGACTTTAAAAGTCTTATATAAGTGTTATAAGGAAGGCAACATATGATATGACGTGTCTATATTAGCTATAATAGCCTACTATCAAAATGACTTTAAAAGTCTTATATAAGTGTTAAAATGAAGGAAACACATGATGCAAGTGTCTATATTAGCTATATTAGCCTACTATCCAAATTACTTTAAAAGTCTTATATAAGTGTTATAAGGAAGGCAACACATGATATGATGTAAGTGTCTATATTAGCTATAATAGCCTACAATCAAAATGACTTTAAAAGTCTTATATAAGTGTTAAAATGAAGGCAACACATGATGCAAGTGTCTATATTAGCTATATTAGCCTACTATCAAAATTACTTTAAAAGTCTTATATAAGTGTTATAAGGAAGGCAACATATGATATGACGTAAGTGTCTATATTAGCTATAATAGCCTACTATCAAAATGACTTTAAAAGTCTTATATAAGTGTTAAAATGAAGGAAACACATGATGCAAGTGTCTATATTAGCTATATTAGCCTACTATCAAAATTACTTTAAAAGTCTTATATAAGTGTTATAAGGAAGGCAACATATGATATGACGTAAGTGTCTATATTAGCTATAATAGCCTACTATCAAAATGACTTTAAAAGTATTATATAAGTGTTATAAGGAAGGCAACACATGATGCAAGTGTCTATATTAGCTATATTAGCCTACTATCAAAATTACTTTAAAAGTCTTATAGAAGGCAACACATGATGTAAGTGTCTATATTAGATATAATAACCTACTATCAAAATGACTTTAAAAGTCTTATATAAGTGTTATAAGGAAGGCAACACATGGTGTAAGTGTCCATATTAGTTATAATAGCATACTGTCAAAATGACTTTAAAAGTCTTATATAAGTGTTAGAATGAAGGCAACACATGATGTAAGTGTCTATATTAGCTATTATAGCCTACTATAAAAATGACTTTGAAAGTCTTATATAAGTGTTATAAGGAAGGCAACACATGGTGTAAGTGTCCATATTAGTTATAATAGCATACTGTCAAAATGACTTTAAAAGTCTTATATAAGTGTTAGAATGAAGGCAACACATGATGTAAGTGTCTATTAGCTATATTAGCCTACTATCAAAATGACTATGTGTTTCAGGCTGAAGCAAATCTTCGTTGACAGAAATGTTGACATTTAATATTTATTCTACACATTTTTACAACATTAGAAACCATTAGTAAATCGGAGGCCACTTAGAAGGTGAGATAACTCCTGGAAATTACTGGCTTTTAATGGCCAAAGGTATAGATGTGTGTGTCCAAGTTAAAGGAAACGGCAGGCTGTCTTCATTTTAATAGATTTATTACAATCTTTGGAGAGCTAGGTAATGTTTGCTGTGGTCTGGAACAACATGGTACACAAACAACTATCTTAAATGTGTCATGACACATGCAAAACTAAATTATATACAAAGAGGATACAAGTAAAACATTTTAAATTAGCTCAAATATACCTACAAATGAGGCATAATGATGCAATATGTACATACAGCTAGCCTAAATAAGCCTGATTAGCACTCCAACAAGTTAACAACATCAAAAAAGCGCATCGTTGTGCATTCACGCACAGCATAAAACGTTTGGTGGACAAAATGAGACAAAGAAGGAGTGGAAGATTTTACATGTAAACAAACTGTTGCGTCACAGTCCACACACTATGGTAAGTTCAAGAACCGCCGAAATTAGTAGGACAAAACGATGTTCACCAAATACTCTCATCAGTGAAGCATACACAAAAACATATTAAACAGTTTGTGGTTTGTGTCAAACAAAAACATACCAAAACAAAAAAAATATTTCTCCCCCATCTTTTTCCATTTTCAATCATTTTTAAAAATTGCTCCAGGGAGCCACTAGGGCGGCGCTAAAGAGCCGCGTGCGGCACGAGAACTGCGGGTTGCTGACTCCCGCTCTAGAAAATCTGGAGTGAAGAATATATGGAATTTTCTACAGTATTACATTAACAAGTTGCACATTTTGACCTTCCTCATGGTGGTGACCTTAGAGTGGATAATTAGGACTGCATGCGGTGCTACTGACGTAGATTGGTCTTAAATGCTTCTTGTAGCCAGCGTGCTGAAATATTCTCTTAATTTGACACGATAGTTTCTTTGAGGTGAATGAGTCATGCTGCTCGACCGGATCATAACAGGAAATGGTCATGTTGCATGGGGTAGACTTTTGAAGCATACAGCTGTCGCTGTTGGACACAACATGGATTGACTGTTGGTGATCAAATGCAAAAAAAAGTCATTAATAGAATATGCAGCAAAGTATTGCATAGTAGTTATGTTTAGCTGCCACAGGATGACACTGTTTCATGGACAAGGGCATGTTCTAGCTATACAGTAGCAGACTGTATATTAACCCAAAACCAGTGAAGTTGGCACATTGTGTAAATGGTAAATAAAAACAGAATACAATGATTTGCAAATCCTTTTCAACTTATATTCAATTGAATGGACTGCAAATACAAGATACTTAATATTCGAACTGAAAAACTTGATTTTTGTTTGCAAATAATCTTTAACTTGGAATTTAATGGCAGAAAAACATTGCAAAAAAGTTGGCACGGGGGCATTTTTGCCACTGTGTTACATGGCCTTTCCTTTTAGCAACACTCAGTAAATGTTTGGCAACTGAGGAGACCAATTTTTGAAGTTTTTCAGGGGGAATTCTTTCCCATTCTTGCTTGTTGTACAGCTTAAGTTGTTCAACAGTCCGGGGTCTCCGTTGTGGTGTTTTAGGCTTCATAATGTGCCACACATTTTCAATGGGAGACAGGCCTGGACTACAGGCAGGCCAGTCTAGTACCCGCACTCTTTTACTATGAAGTCACGCTGTTGTAACACGTGCAGAATGTGGCTTGACATTGTCTTGCTGAAATAAGCAGAGGCGTCCATGAATAAGACGTTGCTTTGATAGCAACAAACCTGCATGTACCTTTCAGCATTAAGGGTGCCTTCACAGATGTGTAAGTTACCCATGCCTTGGGCACTAATACACCCCCATACCATCACAGATGCTGGCTTTTGAACTTTGCACCTATAACAATCCAGATGGTTATTTTCCTCTTTGGTCCAGAGGACACCACGTCCACAGTTTCCAAAAACAATTTGAAATGAGGACTCATCAGACCACAGAACACTTTTCCACTTTGCATCAGTCCATCTTAGAAGAGCTCAGGCCCAGCAAAGCCGGCGGCATTTTTGGGTATTGTTGATGAATGGCTTTTGCTTTGCATAGTAGAGTTTTAACTTGCACTTACAGATGTAGCGACAAACTGTAGTTACTGACAGTGGTTTTCTGAAGTGTTCCTGAGCCCATGTGGTGATATCCTTTACACTTGATGTCGCTTTTTGATGCAGTACCGCTTGAGGGATCGAAGGTCTGTAATAACATCGCTTATTTGCAGTGATTTCTCCAGATTCTCCAAGCCGTTTGATGATATTACAGACCGGAGATGGTGAAATCCCTAAATTCCTTGCAATAGCTTGTTGAGAAATGTTGTTCTTAAACATGACAATTTGCTCACGTATTTGTTCAGAAAGTGGTGACACTCGTCCCATCCTTGTTTGTGAATGACTGAGTATTTCATGGAAGCTGCTTTTATACCCAATCATGGTACCCACCTGTTCCCAATTAGCCTGTTCACCTGTGGGATGTTCCAAATAAGTGTTTGATGAGCATTCCTAAACTTTCTCAGTCTTGATTGTCACTTGTGCCAGCTTTTTGAAACATGTTGCAGCCATCAAATTCCAAATGAGCTAATATTTGCAAAAAATAACAAAGTTTGCCCGTTCGAACATTAAATATCTTGTCTTTGCAGTCTATTCAATTGAATATAGGTTGAAAAGGATTTGCAAATCATTGTATTGTGTAATGTTCAACTGATCTATCGGTAATAGTTATGAAGCTTGAAGCAAGAAAGACAAATGTTAACCACAATTGTTTTACTCTTTGAATCAACAGGTGTCTGTGTGGAACAACAACAGCCTGGGACATCCTTCTCATACTGTTCACACACTGCTGTGGGATGGCATTCACTGACTAAACACAACAAGATCTTGGCTTCAAAAAGGTGAGTGACCAACTGATCTAGGATCATATAGTCCGGTTCCTGTCTGGCTGGTCGTGAGTAGCAGGGGAGATTGTCAATGTTTGTATCTACACGCTGGTAGTAATGTCAGAACGATACACAAACCTGCTGCTAGGTGATGAATATAATCAACAGGCTCTACCCAGTAAAAGTAGTAAGTACACAGCGTGTACATAGGTAACTGAGGCAGAGAGATGGAGACATTTATGATGGCAACAAAAAGAAGCATTTATAAATATCATTATTATTTTTTCTAAATGTAAAACACTTCCTTGTGGTCTACATAACATGTAATGGTGGTTCTTTGGTCAAAATGTTGCATAGATGATGTTTTACAGATCATCTTCAAGTCGCTTTCTGACAGTCGCTTCAGGATGCGCCGTTTTGTGGGCGGTCTTATTTATGTGGCTCACCTTCGACAGCGTCTTCTCCAGGTCATCTTTGTTGTACCGTTGTAGCGTGCAAGGACGGGAGTGGAAGAAGTGTCAAAAGATAGAGGTAACTGTTTTAATGACATTCAGACTTTACTTCAATCAATAACGGAGCAGCATCTCCTCATCCGTGGCTCACTAGAGCAACAACAGCGCCGGAAATGTGTCCCGTGAAAAACCCGTCCGACTGGAACTCTCTAATAACTAAAGTTCCTTGGGTGAATAATGTAAACTCACTTCACCTGTATGTTTTAGCGCTTTCATTGCGAGTTTACTGACAGATATAAGTAAGAAGTTTACACTACTTGATATTAGAAATGTCCCATAACAAGAAGATAGAGAAAAAGAAGAAGCTTATTAACTATGGCGTCCAAACGGACTACAAAGGCGGATCCGCGCAAATTGTAGGACATATGCAAATCCAAAATACAGTTCAGCAGGTACCAGAAGGTAAGAAAAGTTGCTTTTGCATAATATTGCAAAACAAAACGCCAGGTAATGTCTTACCTTATACACACACCATAATAATACTCGTATGTTGAAGCACAGTACAATCCATCAAGCGGTGCGGCTTAATAGCTTACCAAAGTCTTACTAAAACATGTTGATAGATTTTTGAGCGCCGTGTGTAATGTTCTATATTTTCAATGGAACATATACAATATTGGTGTTGTTTACTTGAGTCATATTATAAATGATAAATGGGTTATACTTGTATAGCGCTTTTCTACCTTCAAGGTACTCAGCGCTTTGACAGTATTTCCACATTTACCCATTCACACACACATTCACACACTGATGGCGGGAGCTGCCATGCAAGGCGCTAACCAGCAGCCATCAGGAGCAAGGGGTGAAGTGTCTTGCCCAAGGACACAACGGACGTGGCTCGGATGGTAGAAGGTGGGGATTGAACCCCAGTAACCAGCAACCCTCCGATTGCTGGCACGGCCACTCTACCAACTTCGCCACGCCGTCCCCATATTGCCATCATATTGCAGACTACACATATCTCTTATGAGTGACTGCCATCTACTGGTCACACTTAACATTTCACCATGTACTAAATAAAATAGCTCTGAGGTCGGTAAGCACAACCAAACTAAATAAATAAATGATAAATGGGTTGTACTTGTATAGCGCTTTTCTACCTTCAAGGTACTCAAAGCGCTTTGACACTACTTCCACATTTACCCATTCACACACACATTCACACACTGATGGAGGGAGCTGCCATGCAAGGCGCTAACCAGCACCCATCAGGAGCAAGGGTGAAGTGTCTTGCTCAGGACACAACGGACATGACGAGGTTGGTACTAGGTGGGGATTGAACCAGGGACCCTCGGGTTGCGCACGCCCACTCTTCCACTGCGCCACGCCGTCCCAGCTTCAAAACTCATTCCGTACATTAGGCGCACCGGGTTATAAGGCGCACTATCGAGTTTTGAGAAAAGCAAAGGATTTTTAGTGCGCCTTATAGTCGGAAAAATACGGTAGTAACTTTGAACAATGTGCAAAACATCCATCCATCCATCCATTTTCTACCGCTTATTCCCTTTTGGGGTCGCGGGGGGCGCTGGAGCCTATCTCAGCTACAATCGGGCGGAAGGCGGGGTACACCCTGGACAAGTCGCCACCTCATCGCAGGGCCAACACAGATAGACAGACAACATTCACACTCACATCCACACACTAGGGCCAATTTAGTGTTGCCAATCAACTTATCCCCAGGTGCATGTCTTTGGAGGTGGGAGGAAGCCGGAGTACCCGGAGGGAACCCACGCAGTCACGGGGAGGACATGCAAACTCCACACAGAAAGATCCCGAGCCCGGTATTGAACCCAAGACTACTCAGGACCTTCGTATTGTGAGGCAGATGCACTAATATTTACATGAATATGAATGGCTGGACATTATATAATATGTTATACAGTATGTATTGCATATTATCGAGGAATACTCCAGGTGAATTCATTGTCGGTGGCATAAAACAGTGATTCCTCATCTTTTGATGTCACAAATGTGCTTGTCTCTGCCAAGTTTCTGATAGACAGAGGTATTGTTCCTCAGACAGAAGATGATAACATCAGGGTTTATTGAGCATGGCATATTCTGAAGTTATTTTTAACTTGAATAAAAAAAAAAAAGAAATGACTGACCGAACAACAAGCTGCAACAAAGCGAAGACACAAGTGGTTTGGCACATTGCCATGGAAACAACTAAACATTTTAAGTAGCTGCTGTCATGTCTTCAATTGAATTTTGCTTTCATGTCTCCCCATTATTCTAATTCGTCTCGGAAGGTTTTTTTTTTTGGTTTTTTTTAACGCAGGCCCATAACGTAGTTTGTCTCTTCATGTACGCTCTGGCCAATAGTGATCACATGCTCAACTTTCACCTACATGATCCTGGCATAAAATAAATACATTGTACATCATTTTAAAAAAAAAGAAGAAAAAAAAGTAATTTTCAAATTGGGTATACATATACATAAAATGTTGTATAATTATTTGTAAAAATAAAATTATAATGGGATAATACAATTAAATGTACTTGTGTGTCATTTTAATATCTCTGCCCATGGACCTGTTGCTTATGGGGGGTCCAATGGGACAAATTAAATAAATGAATAAATCTAAATAATTACTTAGATTTGTCATTAATTAATTACTATTGTAAATAAATGCATAAATGCCTTATTAAATGCGTCATTCATGTATGTAATGTAAAAGTACATTCATCCATTTTCTACCGCTTATCCCTCTCGGGCTCGCGGGTGACTGGAGCCTATCCCAGCTACACTTGGGCAGGAGGCAGGCTTCAATTATTTTAATCCATGAACCACTTATTTAAAATTTTAAAGGAGCCATATGTAAGAATCTGGCCAGAAATGGTATTGCAATCACGGTCAAAATCCTGTAGTCCCCTACCCGTCTCCCTGACTGAGGTTGCCCGATACGCAGCCGAATCCAGCTCGATGGACTGGCCTACTCCAAAGAACTTCAAACTTCCACTGCCTCTTACTAGGGGTTGAGGTGCTGGGACCATAATAGCTAAATAGACAAGCATTTTGTCAATAACAAATCTCATAGATGTTGGCTTTTGAACTTTGTGCCTATAACAATCCGTTTGGTTCTTTTCGTCTTTGTTCCGGAGGACACGACGTCCACAGTTTCCAAAAACAATTTGAAATGTGGACTCGTCAGACCACAGAAGACTTTTCCACTTTGCATCAGTCCATCTTAGGTGAGCTCGGGCCCCGCAAAGCCGGCGGTGTTTCTGGTTGTTGTTGATAAAAGGCTTTTGCTTTGCATAGTACAGTTTTAATTTGCACTTACAGATGTAGCGACAAACTTTAGTTACTGACAGTGGTTTTCTGAAGTATCCCTGAGCGTATGTGGTGATATCCTTTACACACTGATGTCGCTTGTTGATGCAGTACCGCCTGAGGGATCGAAGGTCTGTAATATCATCGCTTATGTGCAGTGATTTCTCCAGATTCTCTGAACCTTTTGATGATATTACGGACTGTAGATGGTGAAATCCCTAAATTATAAATAGCTCGTTGAGAAATGTTGTTTATAAACTGTTCGACAATTTGCTCACGCATTTGTTCACAAAGTGGTGACCCTCGCCCCATCCTTGTTTGTGAATGACTGAGCATTTCATTGAAGCTGCTTTTATACCCAATCATGGCGCCCACCTGTTCCCAATTAGCCTGTTCACCTGTGGGATGTTCCAAATAAGTGTTTGATGAGCATTACTCTACTTTCTCAGTATTTTTTGCCACTTGTGCCAGCTTTTTTGAAAAAAATGTTTCGAACATCAAATTCCAAATGAGCTAATATTTGCAAAAAATAACAAATATTTCCAGTTTGAACGTTACATATCTTGTCTTTGCAGTCTATTCAATTGAATATAAGTTGAAAAGGATTTCCAAATCATTGTATTCTGTTTTTATTTACCATTTACACAACGTGCCAACTTCACTGGTTTTGGGGTTTGCAATTTATTCGGTCTTTTTTTACCCTTAGTTGCTAGGCCTAGTGGTTGGCGATCCCAGTCATGAAAATAGCATTGGGTAAACATTATTTACAGTGCATGCAAAGATAATAATTCTTCAAATCTGATTGACAGAAATTCAGAACTCCGGGAAAAGTTTAATTTAACAGTTTATTATTGCGGCGGTACAGTTTGCAGTGATGAGTATTGGTGTTGTGGCCAGTGAGAGACCATTTAAACCCACACAAAAGCAGAATTGCTGGTTGTCAGCAGCCTTTGACAGTGAGAGCACTTCACAGTGGATCAGTGTGGTTTCATCTCACATGAAGCACTCATGAGCGTTATAATCCCAGTGTATTATTAGCATATCTGTGTGTATGTGTGTGTGTGTGGGTGTGTGTGTGTGCGTGTGTGTGTGGGTGTGAAGATGAATGCAGATAACAGTGCGACGCCTGCCCACCTCACAAACTAACACACATACACACGTCGTGCATTTCAGAGAACGCATGAGAAGTAAGCAGACACACTGTCAGGGTCACCAAAGGGCAAACACCAGAAAAATAAAAAGTTTTAAGGTATTTGGGGGGGAAAACTGAGCAATTTATTATCCTTTTGAGATTTACATCATTTTATTTTGAAAGATCCAAAATACAGTGTGGACATCCTCTGCAGGGAAAAGCACGCTGTGTGCATTCGCGTCTCAGAAGTGGTGAGGTAATGTTGGCTGGTGTGGATGCAGTGACTGGAGGATTGAGTGCCAACAGAGTGGGCGGTGTGAACCCTCGCTATTTAATGATAATGAATTACATTTGTAACGCACTTTACATTTGTTAAAATCTCAAAGTGCTACAAAGTATATAAAAAAAAAGAAAAGAAAAAAAGGTAAAGAAAAATAGAAAGTTTGAATATATAATAGAAAATTATATTAGTGCCAAGGTCTCTGCGGATGCACACGCCACTGCTATTGCGACAGATTTTAGGTAAAACATTTATTTTGAAGGACATATGTTATATGTTTAGATACATATGTGCATAGTAACCCACGCCCACCCACACATAAAATAACCCCAACTAACGACTAACCTTTACCGCAGCAAACCCGACAGGGGTCTGCAGCCTGCGGCTCTAGTGGCTCCCTGGAGCTTTTTCAAAAATGTATAATAGAAAACGTTTTTGTGGTTTCTGGAGGAGGACAACATGACACAAACCTCCTTAATTGTTAGAAATCCCACTGTTTATATTAAACATGATTCTCTGATGAGAGTATTTGGCGAGCACCGTTGTGTCCTACTCATTTTGGCGGTCCTTAGTCCACCGTAGTTTGTTTACATGTATAACTGTGTTGAAGATGCCAAAAGAAGACACATTTCATGCCACTTATGCTTTGTCTCATTTTGTCCACCAAACCTTTTACACTGTGCATTAATGCACAAAGGTGAGCTTTGTTGGTGTTATTGACTTGTGCGGAGTGCTTATCAGACATATTTGGTCAGTGCATGACTGCAACTAATCAATGCTAACATGCTATTTAGGCTAGCTTTATGTACATATTGCATCGTTATGCCTCGTTTGTAGCTATATTTGAGCTAATTTAATTTCCTATGTCCTCTGTGTATCTGTACGTAATATTGCCTGCATTTCTGATAGTGGTGTGTGTGCTATGTTGTTCCTGACCACTGCAAACATTACCCAGCTTGCATAGATTGTTATAAATCCATTAGAAGAAGACAGCCTGCCATTTCCTTTAACTTGGACACACACATCTATACCTTTGGCCATTCAAAGACAGTCATTTCCAGGAGTTATCTTTTTAGTTTTACTAATGGTTTCCTATGTTGTAAAAATGTGTAGAATAAATATTACATTTGAACATTTCTGTCAACAAAGATTTGTGTCAGCCTGCGACACATAGTCATTTTGATAGTAGGCTATTATAGCTGATATAGACACTTACGTCATGTGTTGACTTCATTATAACACTTATATAAGACTTTTAAAGTGATTTTGATAGTAGGCTAAAATAGCTGAAATCGACACTTACGTCATGTGTTGACTTCATTATAACACTTATATAGGACTTTTAAAGTAATTTTGATAGTAGGCTAAAATAGCTAATACAGACACTTACGTCATGTGTTGTCCTCATTATAACACTTATACAAGGCTTTACATTTTTTGCGGCTCCAGATTTTTTAAATTTATTTTTGGTCCAATATGGCTCTTTCAACATTTTTGGTTGCCGACCCCTGTCCTAACGCTATCACTTAGAACTGCTTTAATAACCTCTAACATTAACACCTACATACCTCTAATCCTAATTGAATGCTATCACCTGCAGACCGGAAGTGTCTTGTCATCCTGATGAGAGCGACCAGTCTGTGAACAATTGAAACGTCCTGTGTGCTTTTTCCTCCTGTATAACAGGTTAGTTTTGGTGAATCAACTTACTGAATAATATCCATGTGATCTTTATAAGTTTAAGTACACATTCTGATGGTGGAGCCTAACTCTAAAGTGTTTGTGAGTTGTAGTTTGTATTTGTGAATGAATCCAGTGCACAGCTGCAGTAATCAACTAATATATGCTAATATACCCAATCATGGCACCCACCTGTTCCCAATTAACCTGTTCACCTGTGGGATGTTCCAAATAAGTGTTTGATGAGCATTCCTCAATTTTCTCAGTCTTTTTTGCCACTTGTGTCAGCTTTTTTGAAACATGTTGCAGGCATGAAATTTAAAATGAGCTAATATTTGCAAAAAATAAAAACGTTTTCCAGTTCGGACGTTCAGTATCTTGTCTTTGCAGTCTATTCAATTGAATATAGGTTGAAAAGGATTTGCAAATCGTTGTATTCTGTTTTTATTTACGATTTACACAAAGTGCCAACTTCACTGGTTTTGGGTTTTGTACATGTTGTAAGTATGCATGCAATGTAGTAACATGCACATTCATAAGAACATGTAATATTTATGTATTTTGGTCATTTTAAGCCTATGAAGAAGTTGTGTGCTAAACAGATCCAACTTCAGTGAAACACTAATCATCATGTAGCACTATTGCTAAGTTCTGAACAAGAAATATAAACAAACTGTACATTGTGTGCTCTCACTGGGATACTGACTGATTGGATGTTCAGAACGTTCTGAATGTCTTTGTGTGTCTTTCTCGCCATCTCCGGGTCTAAGTTGAAAGTCAAAGTTGACCAACTTCTCAGTTTATGGCCACAACGTTCTACCACACATGTGAGAAGCATGATTTATAATCTAGAATTAATTATCACCAACTCAGAAGTGATGCAGCAAATGGAACATTATATTGTATATATTGCAACATGTTGAAAAAAGCTGACACAAGCGGCAAAAAAGACTGGGAAAGTTGAGGAATGCTCATCAAACACTTATTTGGAAAATCCCACAGGTGAACAGGCTAATTGGGAACAGGTGGGTGCCATGATTGGGTATAAAAGCAGCTTCCATGAAATGCTCAATCATTCACAAACAAGGATGGGACGAGGGTCACTACTTTGTGAACAAATGCACGAGCAAATTGTTGGACAGTTTAAGAACAACATTTCTCAACGAGCTATGCGAGGAATTTAAGGATTTCACCATCTACGGTCCGTAATATCATCAGAGAATCTGGAGAAATCACTGCACGTAAGCAGCAAGGCTGAAAACTAACATTAAATGCCCATGACCTTCGATCCCTCAGGCCGTACTGCATTAAAAATCGACATCAGTGTGTAAAGGATATCACCTTTGGGCTCAGGAACATTTCAGAAAACCACTGTCAGTAACTACAGTTGGTCGCTACATCTGTAAGTGCAAGTTAAAACTCTACTATGCAAAGCGAAAGCCATTTATCAACAACACCCAGAAACGCCGCCGGCTTTGCTTTGCCCGAGCTCATTTAAGATGGACTGGTGGAAAAGTGTTCTGTGGTCTGACGAGTCCCCATTTGAAATTGTTTTTGGAAACTGTGGACGTCCTGTCCTCCGAACAAAGAGGAAACGATCCATCCGGATTATTATAGGCTCAAAGTTCAAAAGCCAGCATCTGTGATGGAATGGGGGTGTATTAGTGCCCAAGGCATGGGTAACTTACACATCTGTGAAGGCACCATTCATGCTGAAAGGTACATACAGGTTTTGGAGCAACATATGTTGCCATCCAAGCTCATTCATAGTAAAATAGGGCGGGTACTAGACTGGCCTGCCTGTAGTCCAGACCTGGTTGGATGAGAAGCATCGGTTTGCATTCAGGATGTCTCTGTACATTGCTGCATTCATCTTTCCCTCCATCGTGACAGGTCTCCCTGTTCCTGCCACTGAAAAACATCCCCGCAGCATCATGCTGCCACCACTATGTTTTACTGTCGGGATGGTTTTGGCCTGGTGATGAGTGGTGCCTCGTTTCTTCCAAACATGATGTCTGGCATTCATGCTAAAGAGTTAAATCTTTGTCTCATTAGCTGTCAGTCAAGTCAGCTAACAATGTAGCCACTCTATTCCGCCTATAAAACGCTCTAAAACATTCAAAGACCTCCATAAACGTTTTATTTACAAAACCCAAAACCAATAAAGTTGGCATGTTGTGTAATTGGCAAAAAAACCCCAGAATAAACAAATAATTTTTAACTTATATTCAATTGAATAGACTACAAAGACAAGATATCTAATGTTCGAATTGAGAATTTTTTTTTTTTTTTTTGCAAATAATCATTAACTTAGAATTTAATGGCAGCAACACATTGCAAAAAAGTTGGCACAGGGGCATTTTTACCACTGTGTTACATGGCCTTTCCTTTTAACAACCCAGTAAACGTTTGGGAACTGAGGAGACCAATTTTTGAAGCTTTTCAGGTGGAATTCTTTCCCATTCTTGCTTGATGTACAGCTTAAGTTGTTCAACAGTCTGGGGTCTCCGTTGTGGTATTTTAAGCTTCATAATGTGCCACACATTTTTAATGGGAGAAAGGTCTGGACTAAAGGCAGGCCAGTCTAGTACCCGGACGCTTTTACTATGAAGCCACGCTGTTGTAACATGTGTTTCGGCATTGTTTTGCTGAAATAAGCAGGGGCGTCCATGAAAAAGACATAGCTTGGATGGCAACATATGTTGCTCCAAAACCTGTATACCTTTCAGCATTAATGGTGCCTTCACAGATGTGAAAATGTGTGGCCCAATACGAAGCGTAAAATATGACAACAGAGACCCCGGACTGTTGAACAACTTAAGCTGTACATCAAGCAAGAATGGGAAAGAATTCCACCTGAAAATTAAATTCTAAGTTAATGATTATTTGCAAAAAAAACCCCCAATGTTCTCAGTTCGAACATTAAATATCTTGTCTTTGCAGTCTATTCAATTGAATATAAGTTGAAAAGGATTTGCAAATCATTGTATTCTGTTTTTATTTACAAATTACACAACATGCCAACTTCACTGGTTTTGGGTTTTGTAGAATGCAGAAAAAAAGAGTCAGGTTTTCTTGTCAGGAGTTTGAATGATAGGAAAAATTCCAAAAAAGTGCAGTTCCCTTTTAATCCAATCCAACCTGACCGCATGACCACTAACCCAAACTCAAGGGGAAATATTAGACTGTAGTTTGTGCTTCTTTTAAATCCTTTTTTGCCGTAAACATATTCCTTATGAGGTCAAGGGCTCATCTTCTGGAAAAAAAAAACACACCACATTCTTTTTGGCAGACACATGCAGCTCACCCTATTCTAACATTCCATGCCCATTATATGATTATCATCTTATGAAAGGAAGCCAAGTTCAGATGTGTGTGCACCCACACACATACAGTAGTAACAACACTTGCCTGAGGTATTTGAAATATTTTATTTTGAAAGGGGAAGAAAATGCTCCTGGAGACGATTATTATATTACTAGAAAATGTATTAATACAGGCAACTGAGGTATATCTTTTATATTGTTCTACATGTGAAGAGAGGCTGGCACACAGACACAAATAAAGGAAAAACAACAAATAAACTGATTAAACATTATTGATGCACTAATATTCATTGCAATTACTTGACTTACCTGAAATTGCAGCATTTTTACATTGGAATCAGAAAAGTTGCAAAAGAAAGAAGGCAACTTTGTAAAAAAAATAAAAAATAATAAAATAGCAATCCTTCCAATATGGGATTCTAAATCTTAATGCTGCAGTGCACACCTTTTCAAAATAAAGTTGTCTGTCACCTTTAATTACTTCATGAACCAATTCAGCTAACACTGACTTTGCTATCATTACAATGAAAACACCTTCTTTGAATCATATGTTGCCTTTTAATCGCTGTTTTATCATACCTGACAGAGAGACAGCCTATTGAGACAATACAGTAAGACAAAGAGAATAATACTTACAGTAGGAAGGGGATTCATATGGCCCCATTCGTCACAGTTTACCCGACACATGTGACAAGTCGGGGGGGTTGCACTATCCACTTTAGCTGCCAGGTGGCAGTTGAGTAATAGTAGTAGAGAATATCTAAAAATGTGTTTTGTGGCAAACTCAACTTTGACCACAGCGTCGGTTGCTATGTAGAGTGGCGCTTTCCATCATTTTCAGCAGACTGCATTACAATGATTCCCCCCGCCCCCTGCCTTCCTTTAACGCAAGCCAGGGCAATTATTTTGACTCAAGAGATCAAATTTTGAGAAAAATATGTGTCCGGGGGCCGGTATATCTATTTTTAGGAACACTAATAGAAAACCTCACAATAATGTCTGATTGAATGCTAAAAACGTTATGACAGACCGCCTTAAAATACAGAACGGAATTTTAAGTTTTTTTTACTGAATAAGACACCCAGAATGTACATGAAAATAAAGAATGTGGGATTTACGATATTAACTATGTACGATAAAACACTGAATATTAACAATATATGAACGTCACACCCCCTCTCGATCGACATATTTTACAATCAAGTTACCATAGTAGCTAGTAAGGTTGTACGGTCTACCGGTATTAGTATATTACCGCAATATTAATTAATCATATTCGGTACTATACCGCCTCTGAAAAGTACCTGGCATCCACTGTAATGATGTCAAGTACAGTAGCGTATCTAGTCGATACTACTATGATTACGTCGATATTTTTTGGCATCACAACATCTTCTTTCGTTTTTTAAAAATTTATATTATGTTTATAAACTCAGGAAATAAGTCCCTGGACACATGAGGACTTTGAATATGACCAATGTATGATCCTGTTGGATCATACATTGGTATCTGATTGATACCTACATTTGTGGTATCATCCAAAACTAATGTAAAGTATTAAACAACAGAAGAATAAGTGATTATTACATTTTAACAGAAGTGTAGATAGAACATGTTAAAAGAGAAAGTATGCAGATATTAACAGTAATGAACATGTAGATTAATAATTCATTTTCTACCACTTGTCCTTAATAATTTTGACAAAATAATAGAATGGAAAATGACACAATATGTTACTGCATACGTCAGCAGACTAATCAGGAGCCTTTGTTTGCTTACTTACTACTAAAAGACAAGTTGTCTCGTATGTTCACTATTTTATTTAAGGACAAACTTGCAATAAGAAACATATATTTAACGTACCGCCAGATTTTTTTGTTAAAATAAAGCCAATAATGCAATTTTTTGTGGTCCCCTTTATTTGGAAACGTACCGAAAAGTATCAAAATACATTTTGGTACCGGTACCAAAATATTGGTATCGGGACAACACCAGTACCGTATTTGTCGGACTATAAGTCGCAGTTTTTTTCATAGTTTGGCCGGAGGTGCGACTTATACTCAGGAGCGACTTACGTGTGAAATTATTAACACATTACCGTAAAATATCAAATATTATTTAGCTCATTCACGTAAGAGACTAGACCAGGGGTCGGCAACCCAAAATGTTGAAAGAGCCATATTGGACTGAAAATACAAAAACAAATCTGTCTGGAGCCGCAAAAAATTAAAAGCCATATTACATACAGATAGTGTGTCATGAGATATAAATTGAATTAAGATGACTTAAAGGAAACTAAATTACCTCAAATATAGCTACAAACGAGGCATAATGATGCAATACGTACATATAGCTAGCCTAAATAGCCTGTTAGCATCGATTAGCTTGCAGTCATGCAGTGACCAAATGTGTCTGATTAGCACTCCACACAAGTCAATAACATCAACAAAACTCACCTTTGTGCATTCATGCACAACGTTAAAAGTTTGGTGGTCAAAATAAGACAGAAAAAGAAGTGGCATAAAACACGTCCTAGAAAGTCGGAGAAAGTTATACATGTAAACAAACTACGGTGAGTTCAAGGACCACCAAAATTAGTAGGACAAAACGGCGCTCGCCAAATACTTGAATCAGTGAGGCATGTTTAATATAAACAGTGTGCTTTATAACAGTTAGGGAGGTTTGCGTCATGTTTGTCCTCCTACGGAAACCATATTAAAACAAAAAATGTTTTTTTTCCCCCTCATCTTTTTCCATTTTTCATACATTTTTGAAAAAGCTCCAGAGAGCCACTAGGGCGGCTCTAAAGGGCAGCGGGTTGCCGACCCCTGGACTAGACGTATAAGATTTAATGGGATTTAGCGATTAGGAGTGACAGATTGTTTGGTAAACGTATAGCATGTTCTATATGTTATAGTTAGTTGAATGACTCTTACCATAATATGTTACGTTAACATACCAGGCACGTTCTCAGTTGGTTATTTATGCCTCATATAACGTACACTTATTCAGCCTGTTGTTCACTATTCTTTATTTATTTTAAATTGTCTTTCAAATGTCTATTCTTGGTGTTGGGTTTTATCAAATAAATTTCCCCCAAAAATGCGACTTATACTCCAGTGCGACTTATATGTGTTTTTTTCCTTCTTTATTATGCATTTACTCCGGAGCGAATTATAGTCCGAAAAATACGATAACTAGTATATCATGCAAGAGCGCAGATTCCAACCATTGAAATACTTTCTATAGTTCAAGACTTACGCTCATTTGAAAACATCACTGCACATAATAATGGCGGCGACAGTTTTGATGTTAAAGGTCTAAAAAAATTATGTAGAACGTCCGGCGGGCCGGATTGAAAATCTTAATGGGCCGCATGTGGCCCGCGGGCCGTATTTTGCCCAGGTCTGGTTTACACCATGGACTGGCCTTGTATAATGGCATAATGGCAGCTACAGTTTCCATCTTAAATATCTAAAAACATTTTGGGTGAATGTCCGGCGGGACAGATTGAAAAGCTTAACTATAAACGATAAAACACTGAATATGGACAACATATGAACATCATATGCATGCGGCCCCCGGGCCTTAATTTGCCCAGGTCTGCTCTAACGGGAGATCCACCGAGGAATGGAGCCATATGAATGTATTTCCTACTGTAACTATGATTTTCAACTGCTGTATTGGACCCCATTAGAATGCGCCTCTGACCTACCGTAAGTGCAGCAGACAGTTCATGTAAGGCATTGGCAATTATCAACCGTGACGTGTACACAGAGTCTGGCGATTGTCATCTCAGTGACTGGTAAGTAGATCTTAAAAAGGCAAAAAGCATCCACTGGCTTACTTCTTTGAGTGATAATGAACAGCAGACGCACATTGACGCTAGCTCACGTCAAACATAGAGAAGCATTGTGTAAATCCCGAGTAAATACTTTCTGTAAAAATGTACCTAAACTAATGTATGTACGGTCGTGGTCAAAAGTTTACATACACTTGTAAAGAACATAATGGCTGTCTTGAGTTTCCAATAATTTTTAAAACTCTTTATTTTTTTGTGATAGAGTGATTGGAGCACATACTTGTTTGTCACAAAAAACATTCATGAATGTTTCTTTTATGAATTTATTATGGGTCTACTGAAAATGTGACCAAATCTGCTGGGTCAAAAGTATACATACAGCAATGTTAATATTTCCTTACATGTCCCTTGGTAAGTTTCACTGCAATAAGGCGCTTTTGGTAGCCATCCACAAGCTTCTGGTTGACTTTTTGACGACTCCTCTTGACAAAATTGGTGCAGTTCAGCTAAATTTGTTGGTCTCCTGACATGGGCTTGTTTCTTCAAGATTGGCCTTCCCAAAGTCAAGACTTTGGGAGGGCCATTCTAAAACCTTAATTGTAGCCTGATTTAGCCATTCCTTTACCACTTTTGACATGTGTTTGGGGTCATTGTCCTGTTGGAACAACCTTACTGCGCCCAAGACCCAACCTCCGGGCTGATGATTTTAGGTTGTCCTGAAGAATTTGGAGGTAATCTTCCTTTTTCATTGTCCCATTTACTTTCCGTAAAGCACCAGTTCCATTGGCAGCAAAACAGGCCCAGAGCACAATACTACCACCACCATGCTTGACGGTAGGCTTGGTGTTCCTGGGATTAAAGGCCTCAACTTTTCTCCTCCTAACATATTGCTGGGTATTGTGGCCAAACAGCTCAATTTTTGTTTAATCTGACATCACATGGTCAAAGATAAGACCTTCCATAGGAAAGTTCTGTGGTCAGATGAAACAAAAATTCAACCAGAAGCTTGCCAGAAGCTTGTGGATGGCTACCAAAAGCGCCTTATTGCAGTGAAACTTGCCAAGGGACATGTAACCAAATATTAACATTGCTGTATGTATACTTTTGACCCAGCAGATTTCGTCACATTTTCAGTAGACTCATAATAAATTCATAAAAGAACCAAACTTCATGAATGTTTTTTGTAATCAACAATTATGTGCTCCAATCACTCTATCACAAACAAATAAGAGTTGTAGAAATTATTGGAAACTCAAGACAGCCATGACATGATGTTCTTTACAAGTGTATGTAAACTTTTGACCACGACTGTGTGTTTGTACATTGAAGACAGTCCCATATACATATTCATCCCTCTATGGCTGTGTGTGAGTGGGTGTTTGGTGTATTTGTTAGCCTGTGGGTTGGATCGCCTCCACCCTCTCAAGTACAGCATTCCTTGGCAGACTCACACATAAGGAACAACTAAAATGAACAAAATATTGTTTGCATTCAGTGAAGACAATAGTGATGCTAACTGGATGAAAGAGTGGTAGATGAACAGTCTGCTGCTGTTCTCTCAGGAAGTACATAGTCCTGCTCAATCCGGGTGAGAGCTCTTACCACTCCCTCCTTGTCGCCCCTCGCCCGACAGTCAAGTAAAGGGGCGGGGGTTTTAGTGTCAGACATCGTCCGAGAGCTTTGCGGATCACCACAGCTGGCACACGTTGTCAGGGACCATGTAGCTGCTCTTGTTGCAGCTGAACGCTTTGGCAAATTCAGGGAAATTCTGAAGAGAGCCCAAGACCCTAAAGGGAATTGTGAAATGTTGTGTTAGTGTCAATGACTACGTTTCCACGTGATAAATTACCGTATTTTCCGGACCATAGTAGTCAGGTTTATTTTCATACAAAAGGCACATTGAAGGAGTCATATTATTATAAAAAAATTTCTAAATGTAACACACTTCCTTGTGGTCTACATAACACGTAATGGTGGTTTTTTGGTCAAAATGTTGCAGAGAGTATGTTTTACAGATCATCTTCAAGCCGCTTTCTGACAGTCGCTTCAGGATGCACCGTTTTGTGGGAGGTTTTATTTACGTGGCTCTTCTCCCCGTCATCTTTGTTGTAGCAGTGTAGCGTGCAAGGACGGGGGTGGAAGAAGTGTCAAAAGATGGAGCTAACTGTTTTAATGACATTCAGACTTTACTTCAATCAATAACGGAGCAGCATCTCCTTATCCGTGGCTCACAAGTGCAACAACAACGCCGGTAATGTGTCCCGTGAAAAACCGTCCGACCAGAACTCTCTAATAACGAAAGTTCCTTGGGCGAATAATGTAAACTCACTACACCGGTATGTTTTAGCGCTTTCATGGCTTTACACTACTTGATATTAGAAATGGCAACAGCGGAGGATGAATGTCCCATAACAAGAAGATAGAGAAAAAGAAGAAGCTTTTCGACTGCAGACTACAAAGGCGGACGCGCGCAAAATTTCAGGACTTATGCAGATCCCAAATACACATCAACAGGTACCAGAAGGTAGGAAAAGTTTATTTTGCATAATATTGCGAAACAAAACGCCAGATAATATGTCTTACCTTATACACACACCATAATAATACTTGTATGTTGAAGCACAGTACAATCCATCAAGCGGTGCGTCTTCATAGCTTACCAAAGTCGTACTAAAACATTTTGATAGATTTTTGAGCGCCGTGTGTAATCTTCTATATTTTCAATGGAACATATACAATTTTGGTGTTGTTTACTTGAGTCATATTGCAGTCTACACGTATCTCTTATGTGTGACTGCCATCTACTGGTCACACTTATCATTTCACCATGTACCAGATAAAATAGCTTCGAGGTCGTTAAGCACAACCAAAATTATTCTGTACATTAGGCGCACCGGGTTATTGATTATTGTCGAGCTTTGAGAAAATGAAAGGATTTTAAGTGGCCTTATAGTCCGAAAAATACGGTAGTCTGATTTCTCAAATAACCCGGTCCTAAAGAAGCATTCTACAACCTATGGAAACATCTTATTCTGATCATGTTTGGCTTTTGAAAAGTCGGACTAACACACCTAGATCATACGATTGTAAACCATATCTTTTGAGTGTGTGTGTGCCTGCCGGCACACTCGGCAGTCTCAACGCGCGGGTTAAAACCCGGAAGCAGATACCGTTCAATAAAAACATAGCAACTACTGGAATGTAGAGGAGACTGCTTTTTTGCTTCACATTTTACCGTACTTTTCGCACTATAAGGCACACTTAAAATCCTTTAATTTTCTCAAAAAACGACAGACCTTATAACCCGGTGCGCCTAATGTACGGAATCATTCTGGTTGTGCCAGCAACCTGAGGGTTCCAAGTTCGATCCCCGCCTTCTACCAACCTCGTCATGTTCGTTGTGTCCTTGAGCAAGACACTTCACCCTTGCTCCTGATGGGTCATGGTTAGCGCCCTGCATGGCAGCTCCCGCCGTCAGTGTGTGAATGTGTGTGTGAATGGGTGAATGTGGAAATAGTGTTAAAGTGCTTTGAGTACCTTGAAAAGCACTATACAAGTAAAACCCATTTATCATTTTATTTGGTACATGGTGTAATGATAAGTGTGACCAGTAGATGGTAGTCACGCATAAGAGATACGTGTAGACTGCAATATGACTCAAGTAAACAACACCAAAACTTTAAATGTTCCGTTGAAAATAAAGAACATTACACACGGCACTCAAAAATCTGTCAAAATGTTTTACTACGACTTTGAAGCCGCACCGCTTGATTGATTGTCGGCCCATTACGGCTACCGTAGTCAGAGATTCAAGTATTACTATGGTGTGTGTATAAGGACCGCAAAATGGCACCCATTAGCAGACATATTATCTGGCGTTTTGTTTCACAATGTTATGCAAAACCAACTTTTCTTACCATCTAGTACCCGCTGTTGTGTATTTGAGAAGTCCTAAAAATTTGCGCGGATCCGCCTCTGTAGTCCGTAGTCCATAAGCTTCTTCTTTTTCACTATCTTCTTGTAAGTTCTAACTTATATCTATGGATATCGAAGTGATAAAACATACCGGTGTAGTGGGTTTACATAATTCATCCAAAGAACTTTAGTTATTAGAGAGTTCCGGTCGGACGGTTTTTCACGGGACACATTTCCGGCGTTGTTGTTGCACTAGTGAGCCACGGATGAGGAGATGCTGCTCTGTTATTGATTGAAGTAAAGTCTGAATGTCATTAAAACAATTAGCTCCATCTTTTGACACTTCTTCCACTCCCGTCCTTGCACGCTACACCGCTACAACAAAGATGACGGGGAGAAGACGCTGTCGAAGGTGAGCTACGTAAATAAGACTGCCCACAAAAGCAACTTGAGGATGATCTGTAAAACATAATCTATACAACATTTTGACCAAAGAACCACCATTACATGTTATGTAGACCACAAGGAAGTGTTTGAAATTTAGAAAAAAATCATAATATGACTCTTTTAATGCGCCCTATAATCCTGTGCGCCTTTTGCATGAAAAAAGACCTGACTAGACCCGCTCATCGGCAGTGCACTTTATAATCCGGTGCGCCCTATGGTCCGGAAAATATGGTAATCTATGAACAATTTTGACCGAGGAACCACCATTACATGTTATGTAGACCAGTGGTCCCCAACCTTTTTGTAACTGCGGACCGGTCAACGCTTGAAAATTTGTCCCCATTTGTTTTTTCTGGGGTTTTTTGTCTTAAAAAAATACAATCATGCGTGCATACGGACGGTATCCCTGCAGACTTTATTGATCTATATTGATATATAATGTAGGAACCAGAAATATTAATAACAGAAAGAAACAACCCTTTTGTGCGAATGAGTGTGAATGAGGAGGGAGGGAGGTTTTTTCGGTTGGTGCACTAATTGTAAGTGTATCTTGTGTTTTTTATGTTGATTTAATTTAAAAAATAAAAATAAAAAAGTATATACTGTATATATATGTATATATATATATTTTTAATTTCTTGTGCGGCCCGGTACCAATCAATCCATGGACCGGTACCGGGTGGTTGGGGACCAGTGATGTAGACCACAACATACAACCCCCCCCTCTTTTCAAGTTGTATCGGGGCACCAACGGTCTTTTCCTTCGGACTTAAAACTCCCTCCATCAATTCGCAGAGCTAACTTATGAATTTAAAGACATTCGAAATTTTTTTTTTCCAGTTTTCCGTTAGAAAATTCCTTTAAAACAACTCCACCTGTGTTTGTTTCGGATCTGCATCCAATCCAGCAATTACGAGACATTCTTGGTAGCGTAACGCAATCTAAGATTTTTTGGATGCTGTCTGCCATTACAGACATAATATTTCTCATCAATATTTCAGCGGACATCAGCTACAACAAGAACTGAATTTATTACATGGAAACGCAATCATTTAGACTTTGCACCAGCACCCTTGTTCACACCAAACATTACCTGAATTTTCCTGGACTGTGTTCACTTTCCATGGAATTCTTAGCGTCTTCTGGGCGTTGTGTTCCACACCACACCTGAAACAGACACATACAGGATGTACTGTATATGGCCTTGTCAAATTTTACATTTCTATTGTAATAAAATCTAATTATTCACTCATCTAAAAAAATATCTTATCATCCCTTTACCACTTCTACAAAACCCAAAACCGGTGAAGTTGGCACCTTGTGTAATTCGTAAATAAAAACAAAAAACAATGATTTGCAAATCCTTTTCAACTTATATTCAATTGAATAGACTGCAAAGACAATATATTTAATGTTCAAACTGAGAAACTTAATTTTTTTTTGGCAATTAATCATTAACTTAGAATTTAATGGCAGCAACACATTGCAAAAAAGTTGTCACAGGGGCATTTTTACTACAGTGTTACATGGCCTTTCCTTTTAACAACACTCAGTAAACGTTTGGGAACTGAGGAGACCAATTTTTGAAGCTTTTCAGGAGGAATTATTTCCCATTATTGCTTGATGTACAGCTTAAGTTGGTCAACAGTCCGGGGTCTTCATTGTGGTATTTTAGGCTTCATAATGCGCCACACATTTTCAACGGGAGACAGGTCTGGACTACAGGCAGGTCAGTCTAGTACCCACACTCTTTTACTATGAAGCCACGTGGATGTAACACGTTGCTTGACATTGTCTTGCTGAAATAAGCAGAGGTGTCCATGATAACGTTGCTTGGATGGTAACATATGTTGCTCCAAAACCTGTATGTACCTTTCAGCATTAATAGTGCCTTCACAGATGTGTCAGTTACCCATGCCTTGGGCACTAATACACCCCCATACCATCACAGATGCTGGCTTTTGAACTTTGCGCCTATAACAATCCAGATGGTTCTTTTCCTCTTTGGTCCGGAGGACACAACGTCCACAGTTTCCAAAAACAATTTGAAATTTGGACTTGTCAGACCACAGAACACTTTTCCACTTAACATCAGTCCATCTTAGATGAGCTCAGGCCCAGCGAAGCCGGCGGCGTTTCTGGGTGTTGTTGATGAATGGCTTTTGCTTTGCATAGTAGAGTTTTAACTTGCACTTACAGATGTAGCAACAAACTGTAGTTACTGACAGTGGTTTTCTGAAGTGTTCCTGAGCCCATGTGGTGATATCCTTTACACAGTGATATGGCTTTCTGATGCAGTGCCGCCTGAGGTATTGAATGTCCGTAATATCATCACTTACGTGCAGTGATTTCTCCAGATTTTCTGAACATTTTGATGATATTACAGACTGTAGATGGTGAAATCCCTAGCTCGTTGAGAAATGTTGTTCTTAAACTGTTTGACAATTTGCTCACGCATTTGTTCACAAAAAGGTGACCCTCGTCCCATCCTTGTTTGTGAATGACTGAGCATTTCATGGAAGCTGCTTTTATACCCAATCATAGCACCCACCTGTTCCCAATTAGCCTGTTAACCTGTGGGATGTACCAAATAACTAAACTTGCTCAGTCTTTTTTGCCACTCGTGCCAGCTTTTTTGAAACATGCTGCAGGCATCGAATTCCAAATGAGCTAATATTTGCAAAAATCAACAAAGTTTTCCAGTTCGATCATTAAATATCTTGTCTTTGCAGTCTATTCAATTGAATATAGGCTGAAAAGGATTTGCAAATTATTGTATTCTATGTTTATATACCATTTACACAACATGCCAACTTCACTGGTTTTGGGTTTTGTATATTTTACCGTATCTTGCTCGGATTTTAATTTATGAAGTGTGAATAATAGTTTTGGATAATAAGTGTCCTACAGATTTTTTTCCATTTTTATAAATAAAATACAAATATGCATTCTTTGGTTTTATAGTACCACCAACAACAACTGAGTCAGACTTTCTAAGCAACGTGTGATGACTGCCTCCCAAAAAGTACTTGATGTCAGAAGTGCTACTGACAGTTTGGTTGTTTTTGAGTTTTCCTGTGTTTAGAATCACTTCCTGTCCTGGTGCTCTTGTTTTGTCAGTGTTTCCTGTTTGGTCTCTGTGTTTTGCAGCACCTTTACTTTCTCTTCCATGTCCTGTCAGCACACCTGTTCCTTGTTTAATTAGTTATATTTAGTTCCACCTGGGTCCCTCCTTCAGTGTTGGATCATTCTCTTTCTCTTCCTCTTCCTCTTCCTCTTGAGACCGATGCTTCTTGTAAGTAATACATTATTTTTTACTTGCATCCTTGGGGTCACGGATCGAGCAACACTCACCACCCCACAACACTTGAGTTAGTAACTCAGTTACCTCATTGTAAGAGTAACTAGTTATTTTTCGTTATTATTACGTTTGAAAACATCTTTAACGTCAAATATGATTATATTAACTGAAGAATAAAAAAACACTGTAAACAGTATTTGAAAACATTTGGCATTCATCTGAACTCCATAGTATTAAATATGCCACTTTTAAAAAAAGTAACAATATTGACTTAGGTAAAAAGACACAAAATGGCATTTGGCCTTTAAGTGGTACAATAAAAAACACAAGTAAAATAAATAAAATAAAGTATCCTTTATCTATGTTTTATCAACCATGACAACATTTGTCTTAACGAGATGGCCTAATTCTTAAATATAATTTAACCTTATGTAGAACTTCACACACAATAGTCAATATTTACAAAACTGAAAAGCAGTAGTCTTATGAATAATACAAAAACATTCTTCTCAAACTAGTTTTTGTCAACGATAATAACTAGAAAATTGTACAATCAGTACAATCAGAAAACAAAGATAAAACTAACTACAACCAATTGGTGAAAATAAGTACAACATGCTTAGCAGCCTAATGTATAATAAATTCTCGGGGAAATGATTGATGGGCCTGCTATCTGTGCCCTGGACCTCTGGCTATTAAAGAGCTGTGATTGGATGTACTCCGAATTTGGCCCAACCATCCATAAGATTAAATTCAATATGATTGGATTTCGTGTATGTCGACATTTTTGTCGACACAGGTTTATTGAGGGCTGGCGGGCGTGGGGGGTCGAGTGCACTACTGCCGATAATTTTATCATCCCCACCTTTGCTCTCCGCATGCAGAGAATAAAGTACCGAATCCAGACACTTTGCGCTTCATTTACCCAAACTGTATAATAACGCGCCACTTCACATTCTCAGTAATGGCAATGGCGTTGCAACGATGGCAACAGTAATTAATTAATTACTTGTTAGTGAAAGAAATAACGGTATACTCGTAACGCCTTTATTACCAACACTGGTAGTAAAATTGCCTTCTTCATAGAATTTGGTTGTTAGCTACAGTATGGCCATGATTTACTAAGATCCAAATAACACGTGCAAAACGGCGTAAGTAATCTTTAAAATAGCGTGTACTAGGGTTACCAATATTTTGGTACCGGAACCAAAATGTAGTTTTTATACTTTTCTACATAAAGGGGACCACAAAAGAAATGGCATTATTGGCTTTATTTTAACAAAAAATATTCAGGTACATTAAACATGTTTCTTATTGCAATTAAGTCCTTAAATAAAATAGTAGACAACTTGTCTTTTTAGTAGTAAGTAAACAAAGAAAGGCTCCTAATTAGTCTGCTGGCGTATTGTACAATACAGTAATGTATTGTGTCATTGCTCATTCGATACTTTTGTCAAAATTATAAAGGACAAGCTGTAAAAATGAATTATTAATCCATTTGTTCATTTACTGTTAATATCTGCTGACCTTCTCTTTTAACATGTTCTATCTACACATCTGTTAAAATGTAATAATCACTTACTCTTTTGTTTGGATACTTTACATTAGTTTTGGATGATACCACACATTTAGGTATCGATCCGATACCAAGTAGTTACAGGATCATACATTGGTCATATTCAAAGTCCTCATGTGTCCAGGGACGTATTTACTGAGTTTATAAACATAATATGAATTTTTAAAAAAGGAAACAAGATTTTGTGACGATAGAATTATAGATGTAGTCATAGTAGTATCGACTAGATACGCTCCTGTACTTGGTATCACTACAGTGGATGTCAGGTGTAGATCCACCCATGGCATATGTTTACATTCAGTTGTGCTAGCTTTTGTTAGCGGTGACGCCGGTGAGCACTTTTTATGGGCATTTTAGAAGCAGTTGTGCAGTGCATCCCCATTGACACCATATTTTTTTTTTTTTTTACTTTTTACCGCTGAAGGTGCATGGGAGAGAGGCTTAGTCTGCTTAATTCGCAAAAATGCATAATTCAAGAAGTTTTTTTTATCATATAAGAAATATTTTAATGTTGTATATACCGTATTTTCTGGACCATAGGGTGCACCGGATTATAAGGCGCATTAAAGGGGTCATATTATGATTTTTTTAATTTAAAACACTTCCTTATGGTCTACATAACATGTAATGGTGGTTCTTTGGTCAAAATGTTGCATAGATGATGTTTTACAGATCATCTTCAAGCCGCTTTCTGACAGTTGCTTCAGGATGCGCCGTTTTGTGGGCGGTCTTATTTACGTGGCTCACCTTCGACAGCGTCTTTTCTCCGCCATCTTTGTTGTAGCGGTGTAGCGTGCAAGGACGGGAGTAGAAGAAATGTCAAAAGATGGAGCTAACTGTTTTAATGACATTCAGACTTTACTTCAATCAATAACGGAGCAGCATCTCCTCATCCGTGGCTCGCTAGTGCAACAACGTCAGAAATGTGTCCCGTGAAAAACTGTCCGACCGGAACCCTCAAAAACTAAAGTTCCTTGGGTGAATCATGTAAACTCACTACACCGGTATGTTTTTAGCGCTTCCATAGCGAGATATAAGTTAGAACTTTACACTACTTTATATTAGAAATGGCAAAAGCAGAGGGTGAATGTCCCATAACAAGAAGATAGAGGAAAAAGACAAAGCTTATTGACTACGGTGTCGACACGGACTACAGTGGCGGACGTGCGCACATTTTCAGGACTTATGCAGATCTCAAATACACATCAGCAGCTATCAGAAGGTAAGAAAAGTTGGTTTTGCATAATATTGTGAAACAAAACGCCAGATAATGTCTGCTTATGGGTGCCATTTTGCGGTCTTATACACACACCATAGTAAAACTTGTATCTCTGACTATGGTAGCTGTAATGGGCCGACAATCCATCAAGCGGTGCGGATTCAAAGTCATACTAAAACATTTTGACGGATTTTTGAGTGCCGTGTGTAATGTTCTTTATTTTCAATGGAACATTTAACGTTTTGGTGTTGTTTACTGGCGTCATATTGCAGTCACATATCTCTTATGTGTGACTAACATCTACTGGTCACACTTATCATTACACATTGTACCAAATAAAAACCGTTCGAGGTCAGTAAGTACAACCAGAATTATTCCGTACATTAGGCGCACCAGGTTATAAGGCGCACTGTCGATTTTTGAGAAAATTAAAGGATTTTAAGTGTGCCTTATAGTCCGAAAAATAGATTTGAGAAACACCTTGCGGTGCAGCTTGAACACATCATCAGTAAAGAACCAAGGTTCATTGGGTGTTTTGGGTCTTTGATCTCTATACACCCTCGCCTGGGCGACCCAACCGGGGCTGATCAGGCCCCGGCTTGTGTCCAAGCAGCGAACTACTCCATCTGTCTCCCCTCTTGATCCACAACCACCTTGAGGCTTTCTCAGCAGCCTCACTGATATTTCTGGTGGCTTTTCTCTCCAGCAACCCTCTGATTCCAAGAAGTCTGAATGCTTGATGCACAGATTGCCCTAGAAAGCCCCTGCAGCCCACTTCTATAGGCTCACAGCGGGTCCTCCAGCCGCTCTCTCTGCATGTCTCGACCAGCTCAAGGTATTTGGTCTTCTTTCGCTCATGGGCCTCCTCCATCCGGTCTTCCCAGGGGACTGTAAGTTCCAGCAGCACAACTTGCTTCGTTGAGTCAGAAGTTAAGACAAGGTCTGGCCTCAGCGATGTCCTTGCTATGCGCTCTGGAAACTTCAGCTGTCTGCCGAGATCCACCTGAAGCTGCCAGTCACGGGCTGTGGCTAGCAGTCCGGTTGGGGCCTTAAATCCAGCCTGTGGTTTGTCCCCTGCCTTGACGAAGGAGATGTTATGTCTGACTGGGAGCTGATGTTTGTTCTGCTGGATTCCAGTGCCAATGGTGTCTGCTACTGCCTTCAGCACCTGGTCGTGGCGCCAAGTGTACCTCCCCTCTCCCAGGGCTTTAGGGCAGCAGCTCAGGATGTGCTCCAGGGAACCCCGTGCCTTGCACAGTGGACATTCAGGTGTTTCTACTAGCCCCCAGCAATGAAGATTGGATGGACTTGGGAGGACATCATACACTGACTGGATCAGGAACTTGAGTCTTGCTGGTTCTGACTTCCAAAGTTCTGTCCAGGTGATCTTCCGGGTAGATGCGTGGTCCCAATTTGTCCAGGCTCCTTGCTGGCGCATGGCCACTGTCTTGCTCCGGCGTTCCTCCTCAACCTCTGCACGGATCTCTCCCTGCACCATCAGCCGTCTCTCTCGACCCTGGGCTTTGTCGTAGCGTGGTCTTGTATGGCTGCCCAGCTCGACCGACCGCCACAGCACCTACTAAGACGCCATGTCTCAGCTTTGCTTCTGCCTGGTCAACGGCCTCCTGTGCCTTCCACTTCCTCCCAGTTCTGACCTTGATGCCAGCAGAGGAGACTCTGGTGTCAGATGAGTCTCTGTAAAGTAACACCTCCCTGGCTCTGGTGACTAAACTCCTCAGTCAATCCGGTGAAGGGAAGTTGCAGCTTGTTGGTGTTCCCATATAGGGCGATGCTGCTTAGGCTCTTCGGCAAGCCCAGCCACCTACGCAGGTGCTGGCTGATGTTGCGTTCAAAGCCCTCCACAATGGTTACTGGGACTTCGTAGATGAGCAGCGGCCAAAGGATTCTCGGCAGGATGCAATGTTGGTATATCCAAGCCTTGAACTTCCCGGGGAGGCCCGACTTGTCCACTGCTGATAGCCAGGTCTTCAGCTCCACATGGGCTGACTGCACTGCTGCCTTGTCCTTCAGGGTGCTGTCAAAAATCTTCCCCAGACTCTTCACAGGCTTCTCTGACACTGATGGTATGGGGACTCCATCCAGGCTGAAGCGGTGTTTGTCCTCCACTCTCCCCTTCCTCAAAACCAGGGACCTGGACTTGGCTGGCTTGAACATCATTCTCGCCCATGTGATGATCCTTTCCAGTCCGCGGAGGAGCCACCGACACCCTGTCACTGATGTTGTTGGGACAGTCAGATCATCCATGAAGGCTCGGATCGGAGGTTGGCGAATGCCGGAACTGGACTTCGGACCCCTGCATTCCACTTCTGCTGCCTTGACCAGCATGTTCATCGCTAGGGCGAACAGTGCCACTGATATGGTGCACCCTGTGATGATGCCCTTCTCCAGGCGGTGCCATGCAGATGTTATTGCTCCAGAGGTGAATCTCAGATTGAAACTACTGTAGTAGTCTCGTATGAGTTCAGTGATCTTCTCTGGAACATGATGTGTCGTCAAGGCTGTTGTCACGAGCTTGTGTGGAATGGATCCATAGGCATTGGCAAGGTCAAGCCAAAGGACAGCCAGGTCTCCTTGATTTTCCCTTGCCTCCCGGATCAGCTGGGTAACCACTCCTGTGTGTTCCAAGCAGCCTGGCATGCCTGGGACTCCTCCCTTCTGCACTGTGGTGTCGATGTACGAATTCCTCAGGAGGTACTCTGTCAACCTGTTGGCAAGAATCTTGAAAAAGATCTTGCCTTCCATGCTGAGCAGGGAGATGGTACGGAACTGTGTGATGTCACTTGCATTCTCCTCCTTTGGTATCCAGACACCCTCTGCATGGCGCCACTGCTTGGCTGCCTCCCCCCTCCGCCATACTACCCTGATGAGTCTCCACAGCCTCTCCAGGAGTCTCGGGCAATGCTTGTAGACTTTGTATGGCACTCCACTCGGGCCTGGGGCTGCGCTGGTCCTTGCGGCTCGGACGGTGTCCCTGACTTCTGCCAAGGTGGGCTCTTTGATGTTAAACTGAAAGGAGGGTTCTGATGGTGTGGGTAGCCCTCTGCAGGGGGGCAGATCTTCTTCTCTCCTACTGTCGCTGTATGTGTTACTGAGGTGCTGATTGATCTCCTCTTCAGAGCAGACAAGGGTCCCGCTCCGCTTCTGCCCCAGCAGCTGTTTCGTAAATCCAAAAGGGTTTGCTATGAAGGCAGTGCGCTTGCGCGCCCTCTCTCTGCCCCTTCTCCTATGTCCCTCAGCACGTCGGAGAGGGATGAGCTTCTGCTTCAGGATATGCCCTTTACTTTTAGCCCTATTAGAACTGTCAAATATTGATTCTTTTACCATGCCACTGTCATTCATCATCCACTACCTGAGCAAAGTTGAGGAAGAAGAGTTGATCGTGGGAAAGGTTCATTCCTGGCAGTCGTGGCTCCTCCCCATGTTTCCTCATATAGTTCTTGTAGGCCTGCAAATAGAAAAAAAGTGGTAAGTAATGGGACGCTATATTCGTTTATACAACTAAATTGTCTGATGTCTCCGTTAATTCAAGAAAGACATACAGTCGTGATCAAAAGTTTACATACACTTGTAAAGAACATAATGTCATGGCTGTCTTGAGTTTCCAATAATTTCTACAACTCTTATTTTTTTGTGATAGAGTGATTGGAGCACATACTTGTGGGTCACAAAAAACATTCATGAAGTTTGGTTCTTTTATGAATTTATAATTGGTCTTCTGAAAATGTGACCATAATCTGCAGGGTCAAAAGTATACATTCATACTGACATCACACAGACAGAGATCAGACCTTCTGGAGGAAAGTTCTGTGCTCAGATGAAACAAAAATTTAGCTGTTTGGCCACAATACCCAGCAATATGTTTGGAGAAGCAAAGGTGAGGCCTTTAATCCCAGGAACACCATTCCTACTGTCAAGCATGGTGGTGATAGTCTTATGCTCTGGGCCTATAATGCTGCCAATGGAGCTGGTGCTCTAAAAGGGACACTGGAAAAAAGTGGATTACCTCCAAATTCTTCAGGACAACCTAAAATTATCAGCCCGGAGGTTGGGTCTTGGGCGCAGTTGGGTGTTCCAACAGGACAATGACCCCAAACACACGTCAAAAGTGGTAGACGAATGGCTAAATCAGGTTAGAATTAAGGTTTTAGAATGGCCTTCCCAAAGTCCTGACTTAAATGTGTGGACAATGCTGAAGAAACAAGTCCATGTCAGAAAACCAACAAATTTAGCTGAACTGCAACAATTTTGTCAAGAGAAGTGGTGAAAAATTCAACCAGAAGCTTGTGGATGGCTACCAAAAGCGCCTTATTGCAGTGAAACTTGCCAAGGAACATGTAACCAAATATGAACATTGCTGTATGTATACTTTTGACCCAGCAGATTTGGTTACATTTTCAGTAGACTCATAATAAATTCATAAAAGAACCAAACTTCATGAATGTTTTTTGTGACCAACCTATGTGCTCCAATCACTATATCACACAAAAATAAGAGTTGTAGAAATTATTGGAAACTCCAGACAGCCATGACATCATGTTCTTTCCAAGTGTATGTAAACTTTTGATCGCAACTGCATTACTAAATACGTCTTTGTCATACCTGATAGGCCTGCCGTATTCCACCGTTATCAGCAATGTTCTCACCCAGGGTGAGGTTACCATTTAACTGGAGAAGGGAACAACACAGGTTGTTGTGTTTAAAGAGTGTAAAAATGCAGTATTTCCGCACATACAAGAAAAAGGAGTATCAAAGAAACATTAGGAGAGTGAAGAGAGAGGAGGTGCTGATTTATCTGTCAACACAAAATAGAAAATAATCCTGAAGCAGAAAGGAGGTGAAACAGGGATGAGATGGGTAAAAAAATTGTGAAATAGAACGTCTGTGTGAGAAAAGCAGTCTGCTTAAAGAATGAACAGTACTTACGTGAAGTCCATTGAGCAGGTCCCATGTGAAGTTGCTGTACTGATCCACAATACACTTGGACAGTTCCAAGAAGTTTTGAGCCGAGTCGGGTGTCCACCAGTCCCTCAGGTCGCCATTCTCATCATATTTCTTACCTATGAGATAGGAATGAAAACATTGCGTACGTACAAATGTGCTACCAAAGGTTTGCGTGAATAGAATTCAAAGACTTAGTATAAGTAACGCAGTAACTACCTGTGTTGTCGAAACCGTGCGTGATCTCATGACCGATGACTGCGCCGATTCCTCCGTAGTTGAGAGATTTGGCCTGGCCTTGACTGAAGAACGGTGGCTGCAGGATACCAGCAGGGAATACTGCAACCACAGGCAAGACAGAAAAGATTGGTAGTAAAGTAAGAAAGAACAAAAATGGACAATGCTGTATGTGTCGATGTGTGCACATATGAAATACCTATATGGTTTATTCTAGATGAGTAGAAAGCATTAATGACAGCCGCTCCCGAAACCCACCTGGAAAAAGAGTTAAAATAAATAGTGGGTCTTTGAGGACATTGTACTGCAATTAATGAGTTAATGCCTTGTTCTCGAAGGGAACCTCAGTATTCACACACTAGCCTCACGTGCGAGAAGAAGTCTATTGATTTTGCACTTGTGAAGAACATAATGTCATGGCTGTCTTGAGTTTCCAATCATTTCTACAACTCTTATTTTTGTGTGATAGAATGATTGGAGCACGTACTTGTTTGTCACAAAAAACATTCATGAAGTTTGGTTCTTTTATGAATTTATTATGGGTCTACTGAGAATGTGACTAAATCTGCTGGGTCAAAAGTATACATACAGCAATGTTAATATTTGGTTACATGTCCCTTGGCAAGTTTTACTGCAATAAGGCACTTTTGGTAGCCATCCACAAACTTCTGGCAAGCTTCTGGTTGAATTTTTGACCACTCCTCTTGACAAAATTGGTGCAGTTCAGCTAAATTTGTTGGTTTTCTGACATGGACTTGTTTCTTCAGCATTGCCTACACGTTTAAGTCAGGACTTTGAGAAGGCCATTCTAAAACCTTAATTCTAGCCTGATTTAGTCATTCCTTTACGACTTTTGATGTGTGTTTGGGGTCATTGTCCTTTTGGAACACCTAACTGTGCCCAAGACCCAACCTCTGGGCGGATGATTTTAGGTTGTCCTGAAGAATTTGGAGGTAATCCTCCTTTTTCATTGTCCCATTTACTCCCTGTAAAGCACCAGTTCCATTGGCAGCAAAACAGGCCCAGAGCATTATACTACCACCACCATGCTTGACGGTAGGTACGGTGTTCCTGGGATTAAAGGCCTCACCTTTTCTCCTCCAAACATATTGCTGGGTATTGTGGCCAAACAGCTCAATTTTTGTTTCGTCTGACATCACATGGACAAAGATAAGCCCTTCTGGAGGAAAGTTCTGTGGTCAGATGAAACAAAAATTGAGCCACAATACATACAAGTATATGCTCCAATCACTCTATCACAAAAAAATAAGAGTTGTAGAAAGGATTGGAACCTCAAGACAGCCATGACATTATGTTCTTGTAGGTTTGAGTTTACAATAACACGTGATTCATTAAAAAAAAACCATCAGATTATCATAAATGAACGAGGATTAATAACACTAAATGATGAACCTGGAAGTTGGTGCCTGTTACATGGTGCAAATATGAGTGATGAGAGGCCAGTTTCACTTCAAAACACACTCCAATGGAACTTTAGATAAAACTGAGGTAATTTGTTGGCATTGTAGCGACAAACATCAAACTGACTGCAAATACATCCATTATTGCTTGTCTCTCACCCGGCAGGGGATAAAACTCACCAAAAATTACGGAGAGGGTCCATGATGATTGGTTGTCTGTGGAAATTCTCATTCATCCAGGTCATTGTAATCTCAGGGCATTCAATCGATCGCAACCGGACTGTTTAGTTTGCCTTAGAAGACGTTTCGTCTCTCATCCAATTAGGCTTCATCAGTTCATACTCATAAACTTAGATTGGTCAGATCTAGTTTTAGACTTAGATTGGTCAGATCCAGTAAGATGTAGTCTTAGACTTAGATTTGTCGGATCCAGCCTTGCGGCTGAACTGGCGTATGAACTGATGAAGCCTACTTGGATGAGAGGCGAAACGTCTTCTAAGACAAACCAAACAGTCCAGTTGTGATCGATTGAATGCCCTAAGATCAGACCTGGGCAAAATACGGCCCCCGGGCCACATGCGGCCCGTTAAGATTTTCAATCTGGCCTGCCGGACGTTTTACATAATTTTTTTAGACCTTTAACATCGAAACTGTCACCGCCATTATGATGTGCAGTGCTGTTTTTAAATGACCGTACGTCTGGAACTATAGAAAGTAATTCAATGGTCGAAATCTGCGCTTTTGGGTTTTATACGGGTTTGTTTTCAGAGCAGCCAGCCTGATAAGCGTGTGTCAAACAGATGCGGAAGCAAATTTTTACGTGATAATATAACATTCATATTTTGCTGTTTTTTTTTAAATTTCTGTTGTGTTTTGCTTGATTGTAAAAGATACACAACTATCGAGGAGCTGGTCTGAGAAGTAAAAGATGGGCGATGTTCATATGTTGTTAATATTCAGTGTTTCATTGTTCATAGTTAATATTGTAAATCACACTTTCTTTATTTTCATGTACATTTTGGGTGTCCCATTCAGTAAAAAATTGTAAAATTCCATCCCGTTGTTTTTAGGTGGTCTGTCATCACGTTTTTAGAACATTGTGACTTTTGCTATTAGTGTTCCTGAAAAAAAGGGACCCAAACACACATACTGTACAGCAGATTTTTAGAGCTGAATATGTATATATCATTCAGACACACATACACATTGGCCCCCCAGACACTTTTTTCTCTAAATGTGGCCCCCCGAGTCAAAACATTTCCCCAGCTCTGCCTGACATGATGATTAGTTGGTTTACATATTAAGAGTCATGATTGGCTAAGGTTAGGGCCAATCAGAGGCAAGATCAAAAAATGCCAGCAGCGGTGGCAGAAACCACATTAGCGAGAGTCTTGTTTAAATAACAATGTTTCTTCCAGGGTTTGATCAATAGGCCGGTACTTTTATTTTATAAACATTATTTTCAACATTTTATAAACGTTGTGTTTTGTTGTGGCTAATTGGACAGCTAGTGCAGAGCTGTCTGAGCAAACCACTCAGGGAGGCAATGCTGCATTGTTAACAATAGTATAAAAGTTACATAGGATTCCAGTCCAGGCAGTCCTGGCTGTCCAGAGTCGGGACCCGGGGTGGACCGCTCGCCTGTGCATCGGTTGGGGACATCTCTGCACTGCTGACCCGTCTCCGCTCGGGATGGTCTCCTGCAGGCCCCACTATGGACTGGACTCTCACAATATTATGCTCGACCCACTCGACGTCCATTGCATCCGGTCTCCCCTCGGGGGTGGGGGGGGTCACCCACATCTGTGGTCCTCTCCAAGGTTTCTCATAGTCATTCTCATTGACATCCCACTGGGTTGTGAGTTTTTCCTTGCCCTTATGTGGGATCTGAACCGAGGATGTCGTTGTGGCTTGTGCAGCCCTTTGAGACACTTGTGATTTAGGGCTATATAAATGTATATTATTACTGTTCAACTACCTTTGATTTAATGTGTTTCCACTGTCCTCATTGTGTACGTGGTACTGCAACTTTCCAAGTTAAAATGAATGTTAAAATGTTAAAAATCCAGAGAGAGGAAATGTTTCCAGTTTGTGTTTATTATGATAAACATTCAAACTGAGCATTTATTCTCTCTGCCTATGTGTTTGGTGGAAGATTGTACATTAAGTTGAGATATATGTAGTGTTGATGTAGCGACCTACTTTTGCCGTGTAGATTGTAATTTAGCTTTCTACAATTCTCTGGCGATAGTTTCCCCTGTAGCTTAGCTTCATTTAATTGAGAGTAACTTGTAGTTTAGCTTAATACATTTTCCAAGTCGCTTGCCCATCGCTGATTATCTTATCTTAGTGTGCTTGTTTTGCTTTATTATTGCAAATACTTAGAAAATGTGCACTTACCCTTAATTATTATTCTACTTACTGTCACCAGGTTTTAAGCAAATCTATGACTTGCAGTTAAGTACAACGTTTAAAAAACTTTCCTGGATTACATTCTAAAAACAAAATTGCATTTGTGTCCAAATATTGGGTTAATTTCTTAAGCAAATTGTAATTATACAAGCAAGTAATAACCTGGATTAACTATGATTAATCACAATTCAAGAGTGTGATTAATCTGATTTAAAAATAAAAAAACACAATAATTTGATAGCCCTAGTTTTTGTAGTATATGAAGGAAACATGTTGCATTGCAATGCTGTCATTAGTTGCACTGAATGAGAATGCTTCAATCCAGACAGCTGGGAAGTTGGCAATTGCCCACATGGAGATTCCGAGGGCCAACATCACAGTGTTCCAGTTAAAAGTAAACAACAAAATTATGGCGGAAGAGGTCTAGTAAATTTAAAACCCAGTACCTATGCAGCGTTGATCATTTTGATTTACATGAGAAAAAAAAATCTACACAGAGGATATACCGTAGTAAATAAAAAAATCTAATTTTTGTATGCAAAAAAGATTGTGCTGTTAGTTAGGGATAAATACAGTTTCTATCATTTCTAATAGGCGAGTGCACATATGTACCATAACATTTGGTAATATTGATGTACTCAATGAGCAGCGTTCCAGTGTTTCATGTGTGGAAATTCTGTAACGCAGCATAATTTTTCTGCAAATACTTGCCATGCAACAAGGCCACCTGTGTCCGCCCTGAGATCGGTAGGTTGTGAGTTCAAACCCTGGCCGAGTCATACCAAAGACTATAAAAATGGGACCCATTACCTCCTCTGCATCAAGGGCTGGAATTGGGGGATAAATCACCAAAATGATTCCCGGGCGCGGCCACCGCTGCTGCTCACTGCTCCCCTCAACTCCCAGGGGGTGAACAAGGGGATGGGTCAAATGCAGAGGACACATTTCACCACACCTAGTGTGTGTGTGTGTGTGTGTGTGTGTGTGTGTGTGTGTGTGTGTGTGACTATCATTGGTACTTTAACTTTAACATGACGCAACATCATCATTGCTAACCCCTCTATCTGTCCTATTTGACTTTATTAACGTAAGAAAACTAGTGGTTATTTTCATGGAACAGTTCCTCATTGTGTTAGTCCTTTTGGCCACTTGTTGATACAGTATGACAACAGCGTTTTGTAAACAAAATAATTGGTACTTTCAACAACTTTAAGAAATAAAAACTCCTATTTGTAATTTGCTTTGTTTGTTTCAAGAATATAACGTCATAATGTGAATTCTGATCCCAAATTTGGGATGATTTAGCTTTGGTGGAGCGCCATGATCCTTTCAGTGCTATTAAAATTTTTCTGTTCATTGCCAAAAATTCTACTGCTTTAATGTGTATCGTAAAACAAAATTAATAGGTTCTCACTCGTCTTTGTTGACTTTCTCCCTGAGTTTCTCCAGGCGTTTCCTTTGCATGTACTCCATGATACGCAGGCTGTTTTCAAAGAACTCCTCCTCACTGTAGTGCAGCTAACACCAACACACAGCCAGAGAACAAGGCAGGAAGATCAGTCTGATAACAGTCATGGATCTATCATCGCCGCAGCGTTATTAGAGAGAGCCAACATAGTGAGAGTTTCTAGCTACAATACAGTCATTGTGTACCATGTTACATAAATGATATGCACAGTCGTGGTCAAAATTTACATACACTTGTAAAGAACATAATGTCATGGCTGTCTGGAGTTTCCAATAATTTCTACAACTCTTATTTTTTTGTGAGAGTGATTGGAGCACATATTTGTTGGTCACATAAAACATTCATGAAGTTTGGTTCTTTTGAGTTTATTATGGGTCTACTGAAAATGTGACCTGCTGGGTCAAAAGTATACATACAGCAATGCTAATATTTGGTTACATGTTCCTTGGCAAGTTTCACTGCAATAAGGCGCTTTTGGTAGCCATCCACAAGCTTCTGGTTGAATTTTTGACCACTCCTCTTGACAAAATTGCTGCAGTTCAGCTAAATTTGTTGGTTTTCTGACATGGACTTGTTTATTCAGCATTGTCCACACACTTAAGTCAGGACTTTGGGAAGGCCATTCTAAAACCTTAATTCTAGCTTGATTTAGCCATTCCTAAATCAGGCTAGAATTACAGGACAATTACCGGACAATGACCCTAAGCAGACATCACAACCACTTGTGATGTGTGTTTAGGGTCATTGTCCTGTTGGAAAACCCAACTGCGCCCAAGACCCAACCTCAAGGCTGATGATTTTAGGTAGTCCTGAAGAATTTGGAGGTAATCTTCCTTTTTCATTGTCCCATTTAAAGCACCAGTTCCATTGGCAGCAATACAGGCCCAGAGCATAATACTACCACCACCATGCTTGATGATAGGGATGGTGTTTCTGGGATTAAAGGCCTCACCTTTTCTCCTCCAAACATATTGCTGGGTATTGTGGCCAAATAGCTCAATTTTTGTTTCCTCTGACATCTTATTGGCAAAGATAAGACCTTCTGGAGGAAAGTTCTGTGGTCAGATGAAACAAAAATTTTGCTGTTTGGCCACAATACCCAGCAATATGTTTGGAGGAGAAAAGGTGAGGCCATAAAAGAACCAAACTTCATGAATGTTTTTGTGACAAACAAGTATGTGCTCCAATCCCTCTATCACAAAACATTAAGAGTTGTAGAAATTATTGGAAACTCAAGACTGCAATGACATTATGTTCTTTACAAGTGTATGCAAACTTTTGACCACGGCTGTATATAACACATCACATATGTTATAGACACGTACATCTTTGTACTCATCATTGAGGTATTTGTCGTCCATGATGTCCTCAGAGTAGCCAATTTGTTCCTTGATCGCTCGAGCCTGAAAGATAAAATGTTCACAATCTTATATGATATTAAATCTAAACACCGCTGTGAATGTCATCGATACCTTTTGCTCGGCTGCTTTCTTAGTGTCGGGATCCATCCAGGTCAGTTCGTGGAGGTTCCTGATGAAAACTTCCTGAATCTCTTTGATCATCTCTTCCATCTAAAGAAAGTCAAAGATAAGTCGCTGCTTTACTGCAGATCTGTTCAAACCTTTGCGCTATGTAAGTTAATACGTTGTTAATATTCAGTATTTTATCGTTCATAGTTAATATCCCAAATCACACTTTCTTTATTTTCAAGTACATATTGGGTGTCCCATTCAGTAAAAAGCTGTAAAATTCCATTCCATCTATTAGTGTTCCTCATGAGGTCTGCTTAGAGAGAAAACGGCAGATTTATAAAAGACCCAACATTTTTCTCAGGCTGATCAAAATCAAGGGGAAGTAATGAAAGCATTGTGTGTTTACATCAGTGGAGGTTGGCTTTTGAACTGTTCCCTGGTCCAAAGTCACTGCGACACTATCTGCCCTGGGAGTGTTCATCCCTCCAAATGCTAATGCTAAAACGCAACACTAAAGGAGCTATGCTATAACATCAGCTCACTCCAGAACAAGCACACGGCTGTTTTTTATGTGATTTGTGGTGGGCATTAATCACATAAATCTCAAGTATATTCTGTCAGAATTCCACCAGCATGTCACTACAGAAACCCAGGGTAACAATTTGCTGGATATACTCTCAATACTCAAATATGTGCTCTGCACTTGAGTTAAAATGCAAGTACAATCGTCCCTCTGTACAAAACCAAAAACTAGTGAAGTTGGCACGTTGTGTAAATCATAAATAAAAACAGAATACAATGATTTTGCAAATCCTTTTCAACCTATATTCAATTGAATAGACTGCAAAGACAAGATACTTAATGTTTGAACTGGTAAACTTCATTTTTTGCAAATATTAGCTAATTTGGAATTTGATGCCTGCAAAATGTTTCAAAAAAGCTGGCAAAAGTGGTACAAAAGACTGAAAAAGTTGAGGAATGCTCATTAAACACGTATTTGGAACATCCCACAGGTGAACAGGCTAATTGGGAACAGCTGGGTGCCATGATTGGGTATAAAAGCCGCTTCCATGAAATGCTCAGTCATTCACAAACAAGGATGAGGCGAGGGTCACCACTTTGTGAACATTTACCTGAGCAAATTGTCGAACAGTTTAAGAACAACATTTCTATTAAAAGGAATTTAGGGATTTCACCATCCACGGTCCGTAACATCATCAAAGGGTTCAGATGAATCTGGGGAAATCACTGCGCGTAAGCGGCAAGGCCAAAAACCAACATTGAATGCCCCTGACTTTCGATCCCTCATCAAAAACCGACATCAGTGTGTAAAGGATATCACCACATGGGCTCAGGAACACTTCGGAAAACCACTGTCATTATGAAACGTAAAATACCACAACGGAGATTCCGGACTGTTGAACAACTTAAGCTGTACATCAAGCAAGAATAGGAAAGAATTCCACTTGCAAATCTTCAAAAATTGGTCTCCTCACTTTCCAAACGTTTACTGAGTGTTGTTAAAAGGAAAGGCCATGTAACACAGTGGTAAAAATGCCCCTGTGCAAACTTTTTTGCAATAAGTTGCTGCAATTAAATTCTAAGTTAATGATTATTTGCAAAAAAAAAAGTATGTTTCTCAGTTCGAACAACTTATATTCAATTGAATATAAGTTGAAAAGGATTTGCAAATCATTGTATTCTGTTTTTATTTACCATTTACACAACATGCCAACTTCACTGTTTTTTGTGTTTTGTACATTGCGCTTCCAATGTTGCAGCTTCACTTTATTGTAGATTTCTAAAACAATAGTTTGTTTTAGCATGTTCCACAGGTTGTTGGCCTAAATGAAGTCCAATGTATCTTTATATGTATCACAGTGCAGTATGTGTTTCACTTTCTTTTAGCATTATGCTGTGGCGATCGATATGTTGTGTTGATTTATAAATATATATTTACCAAGCAGAACTTACATTTACAAAATAGGGGTGGACCCTACCAAACAACACGGCTAACCCATTCATATTGAAAATACATTTAAACTGCCATATGTTCTTAAAATCAGGTAGATATCAAAGCTAGACAAAAAACAACCCATTGGATCCCAACAAAAAAAAACATTTACCATTGAAAGCCATTGACATGTTAACATCAAACTATTGCAATCCATTAATATTTATATTTAGAGTACCAGCTTTATTTATATATTTGTCCACCAGATGGTGTTACTTTTTACCATTCCAAGCATGCAGCAAAATGCCACTCATTTTACTGTTTTCAACTAGGGTGCATTGCTACTAAAATGAAGTGTGTGTCGCGGCAGTGCCCCTAAATTTCACTTTGCAGTACAGCACTATATTGTGTGAGTTTCAGTACACCGTCAACCTGTTGGGAAATCAATATAGTTGACTGAGGGACGGCCGTATAAACAAGCGGTCAAACTAGAAGAAATCGCACACATGCACAAACACACAGTGGGATAAAGTCCAAGAGATGCCAGGGATTTACAATGTCATTTTGACAAAAGCACACAGTCACAGACAGACACACAGAGATGTGAGTACACAATTGGACTTAACCACACATTAACAAAAAATACTGATTTAGTGTACATAGTGTATACCCCCCCCCCCCCCATTTTTTGTATACCATATTTTTCGGATTATAAGTCGCAATTTTTTTCATAGTTTGGCCGGGGGTGCGACATATACTCCGGAGCGACTTATGTGTGGAATTACTAACACATTACCGTAAAATATAAAATAATATTATTTAGCTCATTCGCGTAAGAGACGAAGCAAATGTCAGCAATCGTCACACACACACGTCAACCAATAAGAATTCGGCGGGGGCGGGTCATGGCAGAAGTGCATTGTGGGTCATGGGATGCTACATGCTACTATGGCCGTAGCTATTAAAATGGCTCATTTCTACATTGGTGGTAACTTATAAAAACTGAGAAGGGCTGAACAAAAATGGCACCGAAAAGGAAATCATATACTGCAGATTACAAGCCGGACGTAGTGAAATATGCAGCAGAAAACGGCGACCAAGCAGCAGAAAGAAAGGAAGCAGCGCATACCTGGAGCGACAACGAGGAAGAAGATTTCATCGGATTTAGCAATCAGGAGTGACAGATTGTTTGGTAAACGTAAAGCATGTTCTATATGTTATAGTTATTTGAATGACTCTTACTATAATATGTTACGTTAACATACCAGGCACGTTCTCAGTTGGTGTCATATAACGTACACTTATTCAGCCTGTTGTTCACTATTCTTTATTTATTTTAAATTGCCTTTCAAATGTCTATTCTTGGTGTAGGATTTTATCAAATACATTTCCCCCCAAAAATGTGACTTATACTCGAGTGCGACGTTTATGTTTTTTTCCTTCTTTATTATGCATTTTCGGCCGGTGCGACGTATACTCCGGAGCGATTTATAATCCGAAAAATATGGTATATTGTTTTTCAAATCACCTGACATGTATACTGTGTATATGTACATAATGTATCCATTTTTTAACGTATTTTTTTTATATATACATGTTACAGGTTATATATCTTATTATTGAATGTATCAAATGTGATGAATATTTAATGGACCACGATGGAAACAAGCCTTTTGGCCTTTTGTGCCATCCATTTGCCTTTTTAAAGCATTACATGGATTACATTCTTTAAGATGTCAATAAACTTCTCAATCAATCAATCAATTTATACTATGGGTGAGGAAAAAGTACACATTAGACACACAGTGGAGAGAGATGGGCATAATCCACTATCTCGGGGGTCAGCAACCCGCGGCTCTCGAGCCGCATGCGGATCTTTAGCACCGCCCTAGTGGCTCCATGGAGCTTTTTCAAAAATGTAAAAAGATGGGGGGGAAAAAATATATTTGTTGTTTTAATAATGTTTCTGTAGGAGGACAAACATAACCCAAATCTTCCTAATTGTTAGAAAGCCCACTGTTTGTTTATACTTCACTGATGAGAGTATTTGGCCATCGCCGTTTTGTCCTACTAATTTTGGCGGTCCTTGAATTTATCCTAGTTTTTTTTATTTTTTTCATTGAATCAACATAAAAAACACAATATACACTTACAATTAGTGCACCAACTCAAAAACCCTTTCTCCCCCATTTACACTACACAAAAGGGTTGTTTCCTTCTGTTATTAATATTCTGGTTCCTACAATATATATCAATGCAGTCTGCAAGGGATATAGTCCGTGAAGCACACTAATAGTACTAACCTTTAACAGTTAATTTTACTAATTTTCATTAATTACTAGTTTCTATGGAACTGTTTTTATTTTATTTTGGTTTCTTTTTTGTTCAAGAAAATCTATTTAAAAAAACTAAAGGACATTATCTTCACCAGACCAGGTTGTCAATGAAATTTAGATTGTTTAAAGAGTTCTTAAAACCAGGTCCAGTCCAGATTATGTCCACACCTTAATTTATGTATACTTAAAATTAGGGAACACAACAGATTGCATATAATCTATAAACAAAATTACATTTTCAAAATAAGTATTTGAGGACTTCCCATCTTTTTTTTTTAAGGTTTTTTGGCATTATCGGTTTCAAGCATATAACTTTCTAAAGTTAAAAAATACTGAATAAATGTTTTAAAGAAAGTAATACTAAGTGAATATCTGTTTTTGGCCTTAAAAATAAACCTTTTACCAAGTACTATAATTAAATTGACTAAATCATGACTGTCAATGAACTCTCCTAAAATAACAGAAACCACATCAAGCTTCATAAACAAACCAATTCTTAAACACAGTTTTTCAACTTCCACCCAAAGGGAAGACACAATATGACAATACCAAAACAAATGCAAGGTGGATTCAGACTCCTGACAACAAAATCGGCAATCATCTGACTCTGTCATATTCCATTGTTTTAGCATTTTTCCCGTGGGTAAGAAGTTATAAATAATTTGTATTTAAAAATAACAATTTTGCACATCGATAGTAGTTTTGTAGATTAATTTGAATATTGCATCCCATGGCAACGGGCAGTCAAAAAAGTCCTCCCATTTTCCATATGTGTTATATGGGGCAGCCTTCAGAGATTTCTCTATTAAATAAAAATTATATATTTTTCTATTTATTTTAGTTCCTTTTTGCCAACTAGAATTTCTTATTGGAGGTTTACAAACTAATAATTTAGTAGTTCCATAATTAATTATTTGTTTCCATGTTTTCCCAATTGCACCAGTTAGTTGATTAAATGAAAAGCTTGAACAAACATCACCATACATAGTTCTAAATTCATCATACTCCATAATCTTACCATTCTCATTGATGATGTCATTGACAAAAATGATTTCTCTTCAAACATATTTTTCCAAAAGAAAGGCTCATCGTAGTTTGTTTACATGTACAACTTTCTCCGTCGCTGCCACAGAAAGACGTGTTTTATGCCAACATTTTATGCTGTGCGTGAATGCACTAAAGTGAGCTTTGTTGAGGTTGTTGACTTGCGTGGAGTGCTAATAATCCATGCTAACATGCTATTTAGGCTAGCTGTGTGTACATATTGCATCATTATGCCTCGTTTGTAGGTATATTTGAGTTCATTTAATTTCCTTTACTTATGTCCTCTGCGTATTTAATGTATGTCTCATGACACATTATATGTATGTGATATCGGCTGCATTTCTGATTGTGTGCCATGTTGTTCCAGACCACAGCAAACTTTACCGAGCTTGCAAAGATTGCAATAAATCCATTAGAAGAAGACAGCCTGTCCTTTTCTTAAAATTGGGAACACACATCTATACCTTTTGGCAGTTTTAAGCCAGTAATTTCCAGGAGTTATCTAACCCTCTGAGACACTAACTTAATGCGTTGCCAGTGTTGGGACTAACGCGTTACAAAGTAATGCGTTACTGTAACGCTGTTACTTTCGGCGGTAAATAGTAATCTAACGCGTTATTTTTTATATTCAGTAACTCAGTTACCGTTACTACATGATGCGTTACTAACGTAAAATAACGCAGTATCGGCTAGAAACTGAGAAGATCTGAGTGTGTTTTATTGCAGCGCTGCGGGTGGAAGAGGCGACAAGAAAGAGGCGCGCCGCGCGCTGTCTGTGTGTATGTGTGTGTGTGTGGGAGGGGGCGTGTCTGTGTTTACCAACAAGACATCATGGCGAAACCCGAAGCCGAGTTTCTTAACATGGAGATATTCTCAATACTTTTCTTTTGTTGACCACAAAGAAAAGAACATTTTAGTTGAATGTAAGTTGTGTCTTGGATCAAAGATCCTATCCTAGCAATTCAAATCTGCTGAAACAGCTACAAAAGCAACATGCTTCGACAAAGCTAGTAAAGAGAGACGCACTTCACCTGCTAAGCAACAGCGGCTGGATTTTAACGAGGCACTGCGCACTGAAGGTACACACACTCTGTCAATTCTCTTATATACTGTTGCTCTTTCATTCTAGACTTCTAGTGTTTGATTATCACATCACTCTAAATGTATAGACTATAAAGTTCACAAACATAAAAAGGGATGCTAGTGGGCCAGCCAATCTTTCCTTATCTCTAAACTACAACTGGGGAAATGTGTTCTGGGCTTCAGACATGATTTTATTTCAGAATTCCTTGAGATAAAAAAATGCCTGGTTAGGCTTTGTGTATGTAGTGTGTGCCTTCCTTGGTTTACAGCTATGTTGTAATTATGCTGTTTGTTACTTATGTATGTTATGTTGCAGCTATTTAAAATAGTTTTGTCAATTTGTTCTGGCCAGAAAAAAATCGGCCCTTTGAAACATATCTTTGTCTTTGTGTGTTGGATGTAGACCACATTGCTTAGCAGAGTTCAGTGATGCAAATGCATGTCCAGTTGATCAACAGATTGTATTATTCTCCAGTGCAATAACAGTACTGAAATGAAGGCTAAAAGGGCATTAAATGGGGCCTAAAAAAAATAAAAAAATATAAATAAGTAACTAAATAGTTACTTTTCACAGTAACACATTACTTTTTGGTGTAAGTAACTGAGTTACTTTTGAAATAAAGTAACTAGTAACTAACTAGTTACTGGTTTTCAGTAACCAACCCAACACTGTGCGTTGCCTTCATTATAAAACTTACATAGCGCTTTTGACTTTTTGCGGCTCCAGACAGATTTGTTTTTTGTATTTTCGGTCCAATACGGCTCTTTCAACATGTTGGGTTGCTGACCCCTGCTCTATTTGGATTTGATTGTTGATAAAGTACACTTCTTGGGTGCAACAGGCAGAGATGCTGTGAGCCTCAACTAGTGTGCTGTCTTAAGAAGGATAAATACAAAATAATATCAAAATGTGTTTAGGCCCAAGTCCTCAGTGCACTATACAGGTATATGGCCTTGCTGTACTAACCAGTTTTTTGCTGTTTTTGGAGAAGGCCTCTTGCACATACAGTCGCCCGACTGCATTATCCATGTTACTATTGACATAAACTGTACAAAATCGCCACGCCACCGCCTCTGATGTCACGCCATACAGAACCTGTAGGGAAAGAAAATAGTCCCAATCACTCAGCACATCATCATGTTTTTGTCCACCTCTATTTATAGTTATATAATAATCATTAATTTAATAGCCCTGCAGTCAAAGCCAACCTTGTTATAAATGCAGATGATTACAAATGTAAATCTTATAGGTCAGTAACTCTAGGTGTACAATAGCAGTTCGTTTCCATCTCTCAAGGTCCACTAATGTAGGACGTCAAGGTAACTTTTAGGTTGCATTGCAACATTTAAGCTACCTTTTTAAAGGTATTAATTTAAAGCTCCTAAAGTGTGTGTATACCGTATTTTCCGGACCCTAGGGCGCACCGGATTATAAGGCGCACTGCCGATGAATGGTCAGCATCTCCTCATCCGGAAACAACACCACCGGAAATGCGTCCCGTGAAAAAACGTCCGACCTGAACTCTCTAATAACTAAAGTTCCTTGGGTGAATAATGTCAACTCACTACACCGGTATGTTTTAGCGCTTTCATGGCGAGTTTACTGACAGATGTAAGTAAGAACTTTACACTACTTTATATTAGAAATGGCAACAGCGGAGGATGAAATTCCCATAACAAGAAGATAGAGAAAAGGAAGAATCTTATTGACTACGATGTCGTCACAGACTACTAAGGCGGACGCACACAATTTGTCAGGACTTATGCAGATCTCAAATACACATCAGCGAGTACCAAGTAAGAAAAGTTGCTTTTGCATAATATTGCGAAACAAAACACCAGACGATATGTCTTACCTTATACACACACCATAATAATACTCGTATGTCAAGCGGTGCAGCTTCATAGCTTACCAAAGTCGTACTAAAACATTTTGATAGATTTTTGAGCGCCGTGTGTAATGTTCTATATTTTCAATGGAACATATAAAATATTGGTGTTGTTTACTTGAGTCATATTGCAGTCTACACGTATCTCTTATGTGTGACTGTCATCTACTGGTCACACTTATCATTAAGTGTGACCACTTAATGATAAGTGGTCACACTTATCATTGCCAAATAAAATAACTTTGAGGTCAGTAAGCTCAACCAAACTTATTCCTTACATTAGACGCACTGAAAAAAAGGATTTTAATTGTGCCTTATAGTCCGGAAAATACGGTATATATATATTTTTAAATCTGGTCTGGATTAACTTTCTTGACGAGAGGAGTCAAAAAGACCTTAAAGGACCACACACTGTACTGGGATTGTCTTCTCCTTTTGAAGAGCATGTGTACACATCATTTCCACTCCATTACACATTCAATTGACAACAACTTTGGCCATCTTTGAACACACTATTTTTTTGATTGATTCATGTTTCGAATCCTAGCTGCTGGGGAATTTAGCGTACCTGGGCTGTCAACTCTGACTGACCTGTTGGAGAAGAGGATGCTTCATTTGTTTTACAACCTGCATTCCTCAAAAAAAAACACACAAAAAAAACACTACACTATATTTGGTAACACACAGCGGACCGTGATTAGTTAGCATTGACTCCTTTCTGTAAGACGGGTATCGGACTGAATCTGGGACAACAAATCTGGATCTCACAATCCCAAAACATCAATTAAAGACCACAACCCTGTACAACAATGTTTCTTAACTATAGGGCCCATTTTTTAAGCGCAACAATTATGACTAAAGTGGTGAAGCTGTATCATCAGTTGCACTTTAATTTAATTAACAGTTCAGTTATGAAACATATTCATTATTAATTTAGTTTTTTAATTTTAGCACAGAATAATTGTAAGTAAAATCATTTTTCGGCAGTTATTTAAGATTTCCCTCTTATATAGTATATTTGATTACTACTTATCTTTTCCATAAAAAAAAGAAAATGTTTGTGATAACAGATGATTTTGTATTATTTGACAAGATTATAAACTGTAAGTAGGTTAGATATAATAAAAAATTAAAGTACCTAGGTGTGGTGATATTATCCTCTCACCACACATCACCCTCACCCCCTAGGAGGTGAGGGGAGCAGTGAGCAGCAGCGGTGGCCGCGCCAGGGAATCACTTGTGACTATGTCTCAATACCAATATTTTGGTACCGGTACCAGAAATGTGTTTCGATACTTTTCTAAATAAAGGGGACCACAAAAAATTGCATTATTGGCTTTATCTTAACAAAAAATATTACGGTACATAGGCATATGTTTCTTATTGCAAGTTTGTTCTTAAATAAAATAGCGAACATACTAGAGAACTTGTCTTTTAGTAGTAAGTAAGCAAACAAAGGCTCCTAATTTAGCTGCTGACATATTGTCATTTCTCATTCTATTATTTTGTCAACATTATTAAGGACAAGTGGTAGAAAATAAATTATTAATCTTCTTGTTCATTTACTGTTAATATCTGCTTACTTTCTCTTTCATCATGTTCTATCTACACTTCTGTTAAAATGTAATAATCACTAACTCTTCCGTTGGGATACTTTACATTAGTTTTGGATGATACCACACATTTAGGTATCAATCCGATACCAAGTAGTTACAGGATCATACATTGGTCATAATTTAAGTTCTCATGTGTCCAGGGACATATTTCCAGACTTTTTAAACATAATATCAAAAATTTTTAAACGAAAAAAGCTTTTGTGATGCTAAAAAATATTGATGTAATCATAGTAGTATCGACTAGATACGCTCCTGTACTTGGTATCATTGGATGTTAGGTGTAGATCCACCAATGGCGTTTGTTTACATTGTGACGCCGATGAGCTATGGTGTGTAGTGAAGCATGTTTAGCTATTCCTCGTCCTGCAGGAAAGATACTTGTAAGAAAATTACTTTATTTGTCGCCATGGAGGCGAGGATTAGTGATTTAGAAGTAGCAACAACACTGCCGACTGCGGATGGACTTTAGCCGCAAGCTAGCTCGCGATGTCTGAAAGCACCTCTTCCTGAGGGCGTTTCAGTATTATAACTTCACCTTTATCGTTAGTTTTTAAGCCAAAATGCGTCCATTCTCCCTTTTCTGTCTTCACACTGAGTCTGCTTGTAAGCACTCCGTGATTGTGCGCTGCCGAACATGCTCCTCTGCTCGTAAAACCAGCAATGTCATGACGTGACGACGACGGGGGGTTGAGGCGGTGGTAGACCGGTACCTTTTAGAGGCCGAATGTGATTAATTAGTATCACGTTACTATACCAATACCGGTATACCGTACAACCCTACTATATATGATTAAAATAAAAAATAAGACTTTTAGTTCAGTGTTTATATTTTGAGACAGTAAGTTTAAACTTTCAAAGCGGTCAAAAAGGTTAAGAACAACTTCTGTACAAGACCAGTATCGTTGAAAACAAATGGATGGATCACAGCAGAGGACTCGGACACCCTGGAGTTGTAGATTTAATGTCTTTGTATCTTACCTTTCTGAATACTTTTTCAGTATCTCTGTATGCTGTACTGAGGCGCATAACCATGTTCATAGCAACACGCCACACCAGGTAGTTCTGCAAATCCCTGTGAACAAAAGAAGAGCATTCAATGCAAAGTTACGAATAATCGGTAGTTTGCAATTACAAACACAAACATGCCTCGTTAATTGTTCACTATTGTGATACAAACCTCTTTGTGTATTTGGCCAAGATTATCTTAAGGCCTCTGTAATACTCGGGGCAGAAGTTTATGACCTTCTCTGTGTCAGTCACAGTGATGTTGACGGTATTCATTATTTTAGCCACGAAATAAGACCAGTTGAACACCTTCAGGACAAAGACAGCACAGATAATACATTAGCAGGAGGATAGAATGGTATTAATCCAAGACAATAAATTAAAAATTAGGGTTGCGCGATATATACATATACAGTCGTGGTCAAAAGTTTACATACACCTGTAAAGAACATAATGTCATGGCTGTCTTGAGTCTCCAATAATTTCTACAACTCTTATTTTTTTGTGATAGAGTGATTGGAGCACATACTTGTTGGTCACAAAAAACATTCATGAAGTTTGGTTCTTTTATGAATTTATTATGGGTCTCCTGAAAATGTGACCAAATCTGCGAGGTCAAAAGTATATATACAGCAATGTTAATATTTGGTTACATGTCCCTTGGCAAGTTTCACTGCAAAAAGGTGCTTTTGGTAGCCATCCACAAGCTTCTGGCGGGCTTCTGGTTGCATTTTTGACCACTCCTCTTGACAAAATTGGTGCAGTTCAGCTAAATTTGTTGGTTTTCTGACATGGAGCATTGTCTTTAGCATTGTCCACACGTTTAAGTCAGGACTTTGGGAAGGCCATTCTAAAACCTTAATTCTAGCCTGATTTAGCCATTCCTTTACCACTTTTGACGTGTGTTTAGGGTCATCGTGTTGGAGCATCCCACTGCGCCCAAGACCCAACCTCCGGGTTGATGATTTTAGGTTGTCCTGAAGAATTAGGAGGTAATCCTCTTTTTTCATTGTCCCATTTACTCTCTGTTAAGCACCGGTTCCATTGGTAGCAAAACAGGCCCAGAGCATAATACTACCACCATCATGCTTGACGGCCGGAATGGTGTTCCTGGTATTAAAGGCCTCACCTTTTCTCCTCCAAACATATTGCTGGGTATTGTGGCCAAATAGCTACATTTTTGTTTCATCTGACACCACATGGACAAAGATAAAATATTCTGGAGGAAAGTTATGTGGACCAAACTTCATGAATGTTTTTTGTGACCAACAAGTATGTGCTCTAATCACTCTATCACAAAACGCCATATCGCCCATCCCTAATTATTTTTTGTTTTTATAATAATGGTGTTTACCTGTGATTCAACCTCAAGGGTGAAATTGGCATTCATATCTCCAAGTTCCATCTTGTGGTAACGCAACTTTGGATCGCTGCGATACTCTACGGACTCAATAGCCTTAAAGAAAAATGTAAAAAAGGTTAAAATTAATTCCTTGGTTCATCCCATGAGAAAAACTCCTGTGACAGTCCAGCAACAACAAACATCTCTGGAGTCCTTGAGGTGTGTAGATGTCAGAGCTGATGGCTTTGTGAATGCCAGTGGTGTAATAGCGAGCTGTGGGAGTGTAGATCAGCACACACTGACTCACGTGAAAAACTGACATTTGGCTAAAATCAATTGTGCTAGGATCAGAGGATCAGACATGTCAACAGCTTGCTGTGCACAGCATCGGTAAACTCAAAGAGCATCTTTAAGTAGCTAACAAACAAGATCACTGTGGTGCGAAACTGGGGGATGAGGTAAGCGTTCCTCCTGGAAACCAACTGTTCCCAGACTGGAGTTGCTATCGGCATGTGTGAGTGACGAGCGGCGCTTACATTGGCAATGTCTCGTTCCAGGTCGGTTACTCGCATCATTTCCTCTCTGACCAGCGTCTCGTTGAAGGACAGACCCCGGTCCGTGCGGATCAGCTTTACCAGGTCAAACATGAACTGCTCGTAGGCCTGACATGCCTGTGAAGTAATCAAGTCACATTCATGATATTGGTGGCTTTGCATTAAGTGAGAGTGAACAAGACCACCGACTGATTCATGTTCAAGCAGATTGAAACCGAAGTTACGCACAGACAAACATGCTGCTGATGCCAGGCTAAATGTGATCAATGGATTCTATCAAAAGAGAAATGTAAAAAGCCCAAGTTCAAGTAATGTTTTTGCCTTTTGGTTTGGGACCCTTTGGGATTGCGTGACAAGGGGGTGGCACTTTCGTGATTTCTGCGGTGCTTTTTTGCTGCTGGGTCTCTGCCACACCAGAGTCCGTTTGGAGAGACTGGAGGAGATGCGGATGAAGAGACAGGGCTGCAGAGCTGGTGCTGTGCGCTGAGACGGACAAGCTTCACAGTGTCTTGGCTGAATGAGCAGGTATCGGACTTCTCGGTCTCCTTAGATGCATCCTCGCTCATCCATGCGGACTGGGCACTGGCCGAGAGTAGATGGGCGGGTGGAGGGTGGAGTCGGCTCTCTTGGTTGCTTTGTTGGGTCTGCTCCTGTCTCTGGCCATGCTCCCCCCACCCCAGCAGACGATGGCGTGGAACACCGCAGAGGCCACCACAGTGTTTATGGTGTTTTTGTTGTTGTTGTTTTACTTTTGTGGCTGTGTGTAGAAGTGGCTTGTTGCATCATCTCTGCTCTTTTAATGTATTTAATGTCCTTTGTTTTATTTGATGTTTCCCTCTTACACACATGTTTGAGTTGTTTTTTTCCTTGGCCTCAGTCTGGACCCCCTCTCCAGGGGCTCAGGCTTAGACTGAATTTTTTTTTCTCAACCCCCCATCCCCAGCATTGACCTGTTTCTCAACTTTTTTGTAAGGGGTGCCGGAAGTTGGCAAACCTGTCAGCGATCCTGTTCTGTCTCCCTGTAATGTTTGTCTGCTCTTGAATGGGATTGTTCTGAAAATCTTAATTTCCCCTCGGGGATTATTAAAGTATTTCTGATTCTGATTCTGATTCAGAGCAAAGTGTATCAGCGCCAATCACATGCATCTGGTCTGTTTTGAAATGTACCAAAACGACAGATTTTGCACGTTCATGTCCTTCCATAACCACTTCAGTGTATGTGTGGATAGGTAAAACTCAGCTTTTTAGCCTGTGTCCTTTTGAACTGTCTAGAACGGGGGTCAGCAACCCGCTGCTCTAGAGCGGCATGCGGCTCTTTACTGCCGCCCTAATGACTCCCTGGAGCATTTTTGAAAATGGAAAAAGATGGGGTACATTTTATTTTTTTTTGTTTTAGTATGGGTTTTTTTAGGACAAACATGACACAAACCTTCCCAATTGTTAGAACGCCCACTGATTAATATGTTTGTGTGTATGCTTCACTGATGAGAGTATTGGGTGAACATCATTTTGTCCTACTAATTTTGGCGGTTGTTGAACTCACCATGGTGTGGACTGTGATGCAACAGTTTGTTTACATGTAAAATCTTCCACTCCTTCTTTGTCTCATTTTGTCCACCAAATGTTTTATACTGTGCGTGAATGCACAAAGGTGCGCTTGGTTGATGTTATTGACTTGTTGGAGTGCTAATCAGGCATATTTGGTCAGTGCATTAATCAATGCTAACATGCTGTTTACGCTAGCTGTATGTACATATTGCATCATTATGCCTCGTTTGTAGGTATATTTGAACTAATTTAATATCCTTAACTTATATTGTCCTTGTATATAATTTAGTTTTGCATGTCCCATGACATATTATCTGTATGTAATGTTGTCTGTATTTCTGAGAGTTGATTGTGTGCCTTGTTGTTCCAGACCACAGCAAATGGTACCTAGCTTGCCAAAGATTGTAATAAATCTATTAGAAGAAGACAGCCTGCCGTTTACTATAACTTGGACACACACATCTATACCTTTTGGCCATTAAAAGCCAGTAATTCCCAGGAGTTATCTCACCTTTAGAGTAGCTTCTAGTTTCTTATGTTGTAAAAATGTGTAGAATAAATATTAAATTTCAACATTTCCGTCAACGAAGATTGGCTTTAGCCTGCGACACATAGTTCTTCTTGATAGTAGGCTATTATAGTTAATATAGACACTTATGTCATGTGTTGCCTTCATTATAACACTTAGGCTTTTCATTTTTTGCGGCTCCAGACAGATTTGTTTTTTGTATTTTTGGTCCGATATGGCTCTTTCAACGTTTTTGGTTGCCGACCCCTGTTCTAGAACCATCACCATCCATTCATTTTCTTTACCATTTCTCCTCATTACAGCAAGGACAGCTCATGGCATAAACACATAAGGCCTGATCTACTAAAGATTTCCGTGTATTAAAACACATGCAATCTTGACAGCACACGCAAAGCTGATCTACTAATCTCGTGCACAGAGGATTACGTCTCTTAAGTGAGCGAAATAGCCAGCACAATTCACTTAGCGTGTCTGTCTGCTCGTATTTGAAGAATAGGGCTGCACAATTTTAAGAAAAAAACTAATTGCAATTTTTCTCTCCGAAATTGCAATTGCCTTTTTCATATTTTACACATAAAAATGCATAAAACTGCGAAAATAATGAGTTAAGGATGATATGTTACTTTTACACTGTAAATAAACATATTATTGTGTCAAGGTGCCACACATGAGAACAATATGCATAAATTTACTTTCTAAAATGTTGGCTTTATTTTGCAGATAGATTGATTGATTGATTGAGAAGTTTATTGACATCTTAAATAATTGAATCCATGTAATGTTTTAAAAAGGCAAATGGAAGGCACAAAAAGCCAAAAGGCTTGTTTCCATTGTGGTCCATTAAATATTCATCACATTTGATATATTCAATAATAAAATATACATAACCTGTAACATGTATATGAAAAAATTACGTTTAAAAAAAACCCGGATACATTATGTACATATACACAGTATACATGTCAGGTGATTTGAAAAACAATATATACAAAAAATGGGGGTTGGGGTATATACACTATGTACATGATTCAGATCTTTTGACTACATCATGCTTTTAAACTTGATAAAGACTACATTGTTTATAATCTAATGTAATCATCATATATGATAATAATGCAACTAACCATTTAAACTTGAATTTCTCATGACTGTAGAATTGTTTACCACTGTACTGTAATTGAAAGGGAAATAACTTTGTTATCCTAAATAAACAAACAAACAAAATTGACTCTTATTTGTGTAAACAACAATTTTATCATAAATATAAATCTTACAGGGCATTTTTTTTCCCAGTTGGAAAAATGAGGTCAGACTTTGTATTTTTGTTTGTTGCCATTACGTTATCACAGCATTTCCACTTGTTTATCTGTGTTGATGGGTTCATATTATCCTTACAATTTTAAGCTGGAATATTCTCACAACTGGACATTTTGGCTTTATAATCAGTTTTTGCCTCCTAATAATTGTTACAAAACCAGTGAAGTTGGCACTTTGTGTAAATCGCAAATAAAAACAGAATACAATGATTTGCTAATCCTATTCAACCTATATTCAGTTGAATAGACTGCAAATACAAGATATTTAACTAAATTTTTTTGGCAAATATTAGCTCATTTGGAATTTGATGCCTGCAACATGTTTCAAAAAAGCTGGCACAAGTGGCAAAAAAGACTGAGAAGGTTGAGGAATGCTTATCAAACACTTATTTGGAACATCCCACAGGAGAACAGGCTGATTGGGAACAGGTTGGTGCCATGATTGGGTATAAAAGCAGCTTCTGTGAAATGCTCAGTCATTCACAAACAAGGATGGGCGAGGGTCACCACTTTGTGAACATTTGCCTGAGCAAATTGTCGAACAGTTTAAGAACAACATTTCTATTGCAAGGAATTTAGGGATTTCACCATCTACGGTCCGTAATATCATCAAAAGGTTCAGATGAATCTGGGGAAATCACTGCGCGTAAGCGGCAAGGCCAAAAACCAACATTGAATGCCCCTGACTTTCGATCCCTCAGGCGATATTGCATCAAAAACAGACATCAGTGTGTAAAGGATATCATCACATGGGCTCAGGAACACTTCGGAAAACCACTGTCATTATGAAGCGTAAAATACCACAACGGAGATTCCGGACTGTTGAACAACTTAAGCTGTACATCAAGCAAGAATGGGAAAGAATTCCACTTGGAAATCTTCAAAAATTGGTCACCTCACTTCCCAAACGTTTACTGAGTGTTGTTAAAAGGAAAGGCCATATAACACAGTGGTAAAAATGCCCCTGTGCCAACTTTTTTGCAATGTGCTGCTGCCATTAACTAACATTTTTTTTCAAAAAAGCTGGCATAAGTGGCAAAAAAGACTGAGAAAGTTGAGGAATGCTCATCAAATACTTATTTGGAACATCCCACAGGTGAACAGGCTAATTAGGAACAGATGGGCGTCATGATTGGGTATAAAAGCAGCTTCAATGAAATGCTCAGTCATTCACAAACAAGGATGGGCGAGGGTCACCACTTTGTGAGCAAATGTGTGAGTTTAAGTTTAAGAACAACATTTCTCAACGAGCTATTGCAAGGAATTTAAGGATTTCACCATCTACGGTTCGCAATAGCAAAACGTTTAGAGAATCTAGAGAAATCACTGCACGTAAGCGATGATATTACGGATCTTCGATCCCTCAGGCGGTACTGCATCAAAAAACGACATCAGTGTTTAAAGGATATCACCACATGGGCTCAGGAACACTTCAGAAAACGTGTAGACGTTGTGTCTTCCAGACCAAAGAGGAAAAGAACCAGCCGGATTGTTATAGGCGCAAAGCCAGCATCTGTGATGGTATGGGGGTGTATTAGGCATGTGGTAACTTACACATATGTGAAGGCATCATTAATGCTGAAAGGTACATACAGGTTTTGGAGCAACATATGTTGCCATCCAAGCAACGTTATAATGGACGCCCCTGCTTATTTCAGCAAGACAATGCCAAGCCACGTGTTACAACAGCGTGGCTTCTAGTAAAAGAGTGCGGGTACTAGACTGACCTGCCTGTAGTCCAGACCTGTCTCCCATTGAAAATGTGTGGCGCAATATGTAGCGGAGACCCCGGACTGTTGAACAACTTAAGCTGTACATCAAGCAAAAATGGGAAAGAATTCCACCTGAAAAGCTTCACAAATTGGTCTCCTCAGTTCCCAAACGTTTACTGAGTGTTGTTAAAAGGAAAGGCCATGCAACACAGTGGTAAAAACGCCCTTGTGCCAACTTTTTTGCTGCCACTAAATTCTAAGTTAATGATTATTTGCAAAAAAAAATACGTTTCCCAGTTTGAACGTTAAATATCTTGTCTTTGCAGTCTATTCAATTGAATATAAGTTGAAAAAGATTTGCAAATCATTGTATTCTGTTTTTATTTACAAATTACACAACGTGCCAACTTCACTGGTTTTGGGTTTTGTACACATACATGTACTGTGAATCCAATTTGTCACTAAATTAACAAACATAGGCATCAGAATGTATGCTCAGTCAGCTGATCCCAGGCTTCTGACTGGCCGAAATGCAAAAAGTTTTATGTAGGCAGACTTTTTCAAAACACTTTGACTGTGTGAACGTAATGCCTGCAGGAAGGAAAATATATATATTTTTTTTGACATATTCAATACTTGCACAATGAGAATTGCTTTCATCACTACAAGGTTGGGAGGATGACTCTCGGCTATTGAACGGAATAGACATTCTGACTGCCGCCATTCTGGCTCGGATACTACTTCCAAAGATGGCAAATTCATGTTGGTGATTTTCACCCTGAGCAGCTACACGGGAAAATAAAGGCCCAACATTCACAGCTTTAATACAGGCTTTATAAAAATAAGGGCTCCAGAGTCAGTGGCTCGGGCCAAAATGAGAACATGAAGCTGCTCTTTGACAGCAAATAAAAATATAAATAATTATCGTACAAACTTTACACCCACCTCTTCGTAGGAACCGTTACAAGCATAGTGAGATCTGGTCCAGAGGCCCAAGCTGCTTTGCTGGTCAAACTGCCAAAAACCAAAACACTCCCATTTATTTATACATGTCAGAGCTAGGAGAGCTCTTATTTTATCTGAAAGTGAGGAAAGAGAATACAGTCGAGAGTTATTGCACACCTACATGAATGATGTGCGACTTGGAGTCCTTGTCGTCTGTAGAGACAAACATGACAACCAAGAGTTCACGTCTATATTTCACATTCAACTTAGCAATAACGTCCTCCAGTCTCCATGTTGCACCTGCCAAAAAAAAACTACACAATTATAAAATGTCCAAATCTGTGGATAGTATGTGCTTCACTAAAACAGAACTTAATATATATATTTTTTTACCGTAGTCCGTGTCCCAGTTGTCTACAGCCATGGGCCACTCAAACACATCAGGAAGCATATTGAGCAAAGGCACACCCCCTCTTTTCTCAATTAAACCTTGGAAAATAGCAGTGATGCAAATTGCCACGTTTAGGGTTACAGGTATCCAGGAGTCTATCCCAGCTTACCGTATTTTTCGGACTAAAAGGCGCACTCAAAATGCCTTATAACCCGGTGTGCCTAATGTACGGCATGATTCTGGTTGTGCTTACCGACCTCGAAACAATTTTATTTGGTACATTGTGTAATAAGTGTGACCAGTAGATGGCAGTCATACATAAGAAATACGTATAGACTGCACTATGATGGCAGTAAACAACACTAAAAACTTTAAATGTTCCATTGAGAATATAGAACATTACACACGGCGCTCAAAAATCTGTCAAAATGTTTTTAGTACAACTTCGGTAAGCTATGGTGCTGCACCGCTTGATGGATTGTCGCCGCATTAAACATACAAGTATTATTATGGTGCGTGTATGAGGACCGCAAGATGGCACCTATTGGCAGACATATTATCTGGCGTTTTGTTTCGCAATATTACGGGGACAGTGTGGTGCGGTTGAGAGATTGGCCATGCCAGCAACCTGAGGGTTCCTGGTTCGATCCCCACCTTCTACCAACCCAGTCACGTTCGTTGTGTCCTTGAGCAAGACACTTCACCCTTGCTCCTGATGGGTCGTGGTAACTGCCTTGCATGGCAGCTCCCGCCATCAGTGTGTGTATGGGTGAATAGTGTCAAAGTGCTTATGAGTACCTTGAAGGTAGAAAAGCGCTATACAAGTATAACCCATTTACCTTTAACCATTATGCAAAAGCCACTTTTCTTACCTTCTGGTACCTGCTGATGTGTATTTGGGATCTGCGTAAGTCCTGAAAATGTGCGCTCATCCGCCTTTGTACTCCGTGACGACGCCGTAGTCGATAAGCTTCTTCTTTTTCTCTATCTTCTTGTTATGGGACATTCACCCTCTGCTGTCGCCATTTCTAATATAAAGTAGTGTAAAGTTCTTACTTACAGTATATCTGTCAGTAAACTCGCCATGAAAGCGCTAAAACATACCGGTGCAGTGAGTTTACATTTTTCACCCAAGAAACTTTAGTTATTCGAGAGTTCCAATCCTACGGTTTTTCACGGGACACATTTCCGCTGTTGTTGTTGCACTAGTGAGCCACGGATGAGAAGATGCTGCTCTGTTATTGATTTGAGTAAAGTATGAATGTCATTAAAACAGTTAGCTCCATCTTTTGTCACTTCTTCCACTCCCGCCCTTGCACGCCACACCGCTACAATAAAGATGACAGAGAAAAGACGCTGTCGAAGGTGAGCCACGTAAATAAGACCGCCCACAAAACGGCGCATCCTGAAGACACGCTCAGAAAGCTACTTGAAGATGATCTGTAAAACATAATCTATGCAACACTTTCATTAAAGAACCACCATCACATGTTATGTATACCACAAGATAGTGTTTTAAATTTAATTTAAGATGTAAAAAATCATATGACCCCTTATAATCCGGTGCGCCTTTTGTATGAAAAAAGACCTGATAGACCCGCTCATCGGCAGTGCCCCTTTTAACCCGGTGCGCCCTATGGTCCGAAAAATACGGTACTTTGGTTCACACAGACAAACCACCATTCACATTCCTATGCACACCTATTAACAATTGTCTGAAAATAACATGCATGACTGCATGCCTATAATTTACTGTATAACTTTGAATTTTTAACAGCAAAAAAACTCAGTTAAGATCACTGGAAGGCTCCTTACTCACTCTCATTGGTACAGGATTTATAAAGGGTCTTAGCCTTTGCGAGAGCTTCCGCTTCTCCTTCCACCGTTTTTTCAAGAACACCTGAAAACAAGCAGACCAAAGTGATAACAATGAGGCAAAGCGGCACACAAGTGAGTGAGAACGAATACTAACGTCGCCCAACTGATGTACCGGTGCACAGGTTTCACAATACACTGCCTCTGAGCCCTGACAGACACATTGTAGGAAAGACAGTGAGGTCCAAAGAACATCTGTACAGGACAACCAAAACCTTCGTCTGCAGAAAATATACTGCAAATTATTTGCCACTTAGCAACATTTAAAATGTTATTTCTAGAAATTTGCCTAGTTTTAATAGCTGTGCTTATCTTTAGTCATTGACTTTACATTGTCATAATAATCATAATTTTAGCATGGATAATTATATTTTGTCTTTTTTAGTTAAAAATGTTAAAAAATTGTTAAATTTGTCACTGATTCTTTTCATAACTTTTATGGACACAATTTCTAGGCGCAGTCAGGGTATTGAGGGGATCCGGTTTGGTGGCTGCAGGATTAGGTTTCTGCTTTTTGCAGATTATGTGGTCCTGATGGCTTCATCTGGCCAGGATCTTCAGTTCTCACTGGATCGGTTCGAGTGTGAAGCGACTGGGATGGGAATCAGCACCTCCAAAAGGGTGGAATGCCATCTCCGGGTTGGGGAGGAGACCTTGCTCCATGGGAAGGAGTTCAAGTACCTCGGAGTCGGTGCAGCGTCTTCAGTAATGCGGACACTTTATCAATCCGTTGTGGTGAAGAAGGAGCTGAGCCGGAAGGCAAAGCTCTCAATTTACCGGTCGATCTACGTTACCATCCTCACCTATGGTCATGAGCTTTGGGTTACGGCCGAAAGGACAAGATCACGGGTACAAGCGGCCGAAATGAGTTTCCTCCGCCGGGTGGCGGGGCTCTCCCTCACATATAGGATGAGAAGCTCTTCCATCCGGGAGGAGCTCAAAGTAAAGCCGCGGCTCCTCCACATCGAGAGGAGCCAGATGAGGTGGTTCGGGCATCTGGTCAGGATGCCACCCGAACGCCTCCCTATAGAGGGGTTTAGGGCATGTCCGACCGGTAGGAGGCCACGGGGAAGACCCAGGACACTTTGGGAAGACTATGTCTCCCGGCTGGCCTGGGAACTCCTCCGGATCCCTTGGGAGGATCTGGACAAAGTGGGTGGGGAGAGGGAAGTCTGGGCTTCCCTGCTTAGGCTGCTGCCCCCGCGACTTGACCTCGGATAAGCGGAAGAAGATGAATGGATTGACGTTAAAATTGAGAACATTGAAAATTGTGTTTGAAGATTCTGCAACATCCCAATGATGCTTATTTTAAGAATTGCAAGTTGAATATAGATGTTTTTCAGAATAAAATACTTATTTTGACCTTAAAAGTCCTGCAAATTTTGAGATGTACAAATGTCGATTTAGGATGTCTTATCACGTAAAATTAACTAGCTTCATGGACAGGTAATTTCACTGGTTTTCGTATATTTTTCATAAAATCTCATTTTCTTATCTTAAGTTTTGTGAGCTCTTTTTTTGCAGTGTACCAAGTCAAATGTGTCGCCCAGGGGGGGGTCCCGCCACCCCACATCTGCGGTCCCCTCCAAGGTTTCTCATTGTCATCTCATTGGGTTGAATTTTTTTCTTGCCCTGATGTAGGATCTGAGTCGAGGATGTCGTTGTGGCTTGTGCAGCCCTTTGAGACACTCGTGATTTAGGGCTATATAAGTATTGATTGATTGTCCTATTTTTCAAAACCATAGGTACTCTTATCTGACAATGGCAAATGGAAGTCTCAAGCCCATCTATGCTCAGTTATTATGAACATTCATGTAGTTAGCGTTAGGAGGGGCTTATTCTAAAATGTATTTAAGTTAAAAAACTGCTTTAATGGTAACCCGTCGCCCCTAAAATACATACGCATATTCAGTAGGGATGTCTCGTCCATCGTTATTTATAGCTGAGATGGAGTTTTAGGCATGTGATGCAATGTGATCTTCTGGAATCCAAAAGCACTTTGTTGAGTGGCAAGCACTCCAGCATGTTGATCTTGTAAAGTCACAAAGGGCTGGACTATTAAAACATGAAGATTAATTCATTATTGAACTTAGGTGACACGTAAGAGTTTTCATAAAGGTATTTTAGGAGGTATTTTCTTGAAAGTGTCTTCTTCTTTAATGTTTGTGTCATACAGGGTGACCCCAAAATGTTTTAATAAATCCTACAAAGGTTCAGATAATTTAAAAAAAAAATCAAGACATTTGAAAGTCCTTAAAGTTTTTGAAGGGTGTAAAAAAATTTAGGATTCATTCATTATTTTTATTTTCCTTTTTGCCCCGATTTTTCAATAAACTTTAGTACTAAACAAAAAGATCAAACATGGAATGTTTTTTTTTTCTCCCTAAAATATCACTGTTTAGATTGGCAAAAATTAGATTTTTTTCCGACCACTTGCCATGTTTAGGCTTACAGGTATCCAGGAGTCTATCCCAGCTTACCGTGTTTTTCGAACTATAAGGCACACTTAAAATCCTTCAATTTTCTCAAAAATCGACAGTGCGCCTTATAACCCGGTGCACCTAATGTACGGAATAATTTTGGTTGCGCTTACCGACCTCGAAGCTATTTTATTTGGTACATGGTGTAATGATAAGTGTGACCAGTAGATGGCAGTCACACATAAGAGATACGTGTAGACTGCAATATGACTCAAGTAAACAACACCAAATTGTTTTATGTTCCATTGAAAATATAGAACAATGTTTTAGTTTGACTTTGGTAAGCTATGAAGCCGTACCGCCTGATGGATTGTACTGGGCGTCAATATACGAGTATTATTATGGTGTGTGTATAAGGTAAGACACATTATTTGGCGTTTTGTTTTGCAATATTATGCAAAAGCAACGTTTCTTACCTTCTGGTACATGCTGATCTGTATTTGGGATCTGCATTAGTCCTAAAAATTTGCGCGTGTTCGCCTTTGCTGTCCGTGGTGACAGCACTTCTTTTTCTCTATCTTCTTGTTATGGGACATTCATCCTCCGCTGTTGCCATTTCTAATATAAAGTAGTCTAAAGTACTTACTTATCTGTCAGTAAACTCGCCATGAAAGCGCTAAAACATACAGGTGTAGTGAGTTTACTTTATTCGCCCAAGAAAGTTTAGTTATTAGAGAGTTCCGGTCGGCCGTTTTTTCACGGGACACATTTCCGGTGTTGTTGCTTCTGGATGAGGAGATGCTGCTCCGTTATGGATTTAAATAAAGTCTGAATGTCATTAGAACAGTTCGCGGCATCTTTTGACACTTCTTCCACCCCCGTCCTTGCACGCTACACCGCTACAACAAAGACGCTGCCGAAGGTGAGCCATGTAAATACGACCGCCCACAAAACGGCGCATCCTGAAGCGACTGTCAGAACGCGGCTTGAAGATGATCTGCAAAACATAATCTATGCAACATTTTGACCAACGAACCACCATTACATGTTATGTAGACCACAAGGAAGTGTTTTACATCTAGAAAAAAATAAAAATAATAATATGACCCCTTTAATGCGCCCTATACGCCTTTTGTATGAAAATAACCCGCTCATTAGCAGTGCGCCTTATAATCTTGTGTGCCCAATGGTCCGGAAAATACGGGTAATTAAAATAAAAAATCTCCGAAGGGTTCATTTTAATGAATTTTATGACCTTTGTAGGATTTAACACTATTCTTATGGGTTATGGGTTTTTTTCTGGTTCATCCTGTATGACAGACATTGAAGAAGCAAAAATGTTCAATCAAATACCTCCTAATATCTATATGGAAAACCTCACTCGTCACCTAAGTTAGATAATGAATTGGGTAACGCTTGTGTTATTGTACACCTGTGAAAGAATCGGACATTGGAATCTTAACATTTACCATGAAAAAAAAAGTGTCTTAGGAAAAATATGATATGATTAATTAACACAACACAAATTATGGCCAAAATACAGCAAACATTTACCGAAAGGACAAAAAACAGCCAGCCTTTGTCTCCTAAGAGTTAAACTTCAGTGTGCGTCCAATCATTCCACAAAGTGTCAGTTATGTCACTTTGCATGAAACTCAAGTTCTTCCAAAATATGCCCCAAATGGGCGCCATGGCAATGCAGACAAACTTGATTACTGCCTTCTGTTCAGGAATGATTGGTGAACTAAAGGTAGCAATCACAGCAAAGATCACGAAAATCCCCAAAGCGGAATGTGTTCCGAGGAATTGACAATTTTGCGCGACATGTGCATCATATTGGAAAGAGGATGACTTTATCAAAAGTTACTGAGATAACTGAAACTTCGGGAAATTATCGGACACATTCTGCTGACATTTTTGGGGTCACCCTTACTTGTGAATGATAAAAAATCCATAAAATGGTGGCCTCATTTACAAAACCCAAAACCAGTGAAGTTGGCACATTGTGTAAACTGTAAATACATTGGCTCTTTTCCTCTTTGGTCCGGAGGACACGACGTCCACAGTTTCCAAAACAATTTGAAATGTGGACTCGTCATACCACAGAACACTTTTCCACTTTGCATCAGTCCATCTTAGATGAGCTCGGGCCCAGCGAAGCCGGCGTTGTTTCTGGGTGTTGTTAAAACTCTACTATGCAAAGCTTTTGCTTTGCATAGTAGAGTTTTAACTTGCACTTACAAATGTAGCGACCAACTGACAGTAGTTTTCTGAAGTGTTCCTGAGCCGATGTGATGGTATCTTTGACACACTGATGTTACTTTTTGATGCAGTACCGCCTGAGGAATCCAAGCATTCAATGTTGGTTTTTGGCCGCCTAGGTGCAGTGATTTCTCTAGATTTTCTGAACCTTTTGATGATATTACGAACCGTAGATGGTGAAATCCCTAAATTCCTTGCAATAGCTCGTTGAGAAATGTTGTTCTTAAACTGTTCGACAATTTGCTCACGCATTTGTTCACAAAGTGGTAACCCTAGCCCCATCCTTGTTTGTGAATGACTGAGCATTTCATGGAAGCGGCTTTTATACCCAATCACGGCACCCACCTGTTCTCAATTAGCCTGTTCACCTGTGGATTGTTCCAAATAAGTGTTTGATGAGCATTCCTCAACTTTCTCAGTCTTTTTTGCCACTTGTGCCAGCTTTTTTGAAACATGTTGCAGGCATCAAATTCCAAATGAGCTAATGTTTGCAAAAAATAACAAAGTTTACCAGTTCGAACGTTAAGTATCTTGTCTTTGCAGTCTATTCAATTGAATATAGGTTGAAAAGGAGTAGCAAATCATTGTATTCTGTTTATATTTACGTGCCAACTTCACTGGTTTTGGGTTTTGTACTACTGCGGCAGTTCACAATAAATGTCGTTGAAAGACATAAATATGTTTTACTAGCGTGAAGACATAGTGCCTGTTTTCATTGTGTGGGTTTTCTACTGGTCCTCCAAATTCTTCTGACAGTCCATGAAAGATGCATTTCGTGTTTATTATAGACTCTAAATCAGCCATCCCCAACTGCAAAAACATTCAGGCGAGTACATAGGCCTGGGCAAATAGTCAATAAATCAATTACTTGAACAATAAATGAAAACAAACTTGATAACTTTGTCATCATCAACAAATTGTCATGTTGTTCTTGTTTTTGTTGTCACTCAGTGTGCAAGAGGGTTAACAAACATTTGCTTGATCGAGTGATTGATCGAATGTTTGAAAGATTGAAGATGAGCCCGTCAATGAGGCAGTATGCCAAATATGTTGTAAAGAGATGGCAACAAAAAGACAACAAAACAAACCACCCAACCCAGTTTTTACTACTGAGGAAAAAAAATGTGCTTCAAGATGTTAAATATTTTTATAGTGCATTTTTTTTTTTTAACACAGATTAAGTGTCAATTTCATACGTAGTGTTTGTTTACTTATTTAGAAAAATGTAAAGTTCTTGAGCTTCCAATTACAAGGATGGAAGGAACTTTGTTGTCATTGCACAAGTACAACATTTTATTTTCACCACAGACCCTTCTGGCGCTGCTCCAGCCATCCATCAGTGGTACAATGGTGAAAATATACTAAAAAGAAATTTAAAGTTAATTCCATAATAATGCTGACAATTAATTAATTAATAACTGGGATTTATATAGCGCTTTTCTAAGTACCCAAAGTCGCTTTACATGTAGAACCCATCAATCATTCACACCTGGTGGTGGCAAGCTCCTTTCATAGCCACAGCTGCCCTGGGGTAGACTGACGGAAGCGTGGCTGCAATTTGCGCCAACGACCCCTCCGACCACCACCATTCATTGCATTCATCATACAATTCACCGGTGTGAGTGGCACCGGGGGCAAAGGGTGAAGTGTCCCGCCCAAGGACACAACGGCAGCAATTTTTGGATGGTAAGAGGCGGGGAGCGAACCTGCAACCCTCAGGTTTCTGGCACGGTTACTCTACCCACTACGCCATGCCGCCCATAATGCTGACAATAATATTGTTTATCAGTAACAATATGTGCGACAATATATCATCCAGCAAAAGGTAAATGCAGGCCTATGCCTGACACAAATGTCTGTTTTTAATTGTTGCTTTGCTTAAATTTGTATTTATTATGCAGCTTTTATGTGATGTATGGCAACCTTGAGTTCCTTGAAAGGCACCTTTACACAATAAATGTATTATTATCATTATTATTATCAGCCCAGGCCTATACATAGACACCTATTTAGATGCACATATTTTTTAATTGTATACTTTATTTTAGTAAATATCTAAGCCAAAATAAATGTATACACATATTGGTAAAAAATGTGCTTCGTTTTGTTTAATAATAACAGATCATCTCAAAATTGGGCACGAGCGTGATCATTACTGTTCATACATGAAGAGACAAACTACGTCAACAAGTTTTCTCACTGGGGCTGCTAAATAAACGTATGAGGTCAGTGAGAGTAACATGACTAAAAAAGCACAATTTAAATAACAGGATGACAATGTAATGTCGCAATAATGTGCCAAATTACTTGTGTGTCTGTTGTGAAGTAAATTATAATTATATAGCACTTTTTCCTCTAGTGACTTAAAGCACTTTACAAAAGTAAACCCATCTTCTACATTAAGCTAAATTTATACCAGTGTTGGAGGCGCTGGGTGCAAGGTGCGTAACGTTCCGTGCCCAAAGACACAACGACAGTGACTTGGATGGCAGAAGCTGGATTAGAACCAGAAACCCTCAAGTTTATGGAGCCACGCCATCCCTGTTGTGTGCAGGGACACATTTGTTGCTCTGTCATTTTACAAAACCTAAAATCTGTGAAGTTGGCGCATTGTGTAAATCATAAATAAAAACTGCATACAATGATTTGCAAATCCTTTTTAACCTATATTCAATTAAATAGACTGCAAAGACAAGATACTTAATGTTCGAACTGGAAAACGCTATTTTTTTGCAAATATTAGTCATTTAGAATTTGATGCCTGCAACATGTTTCAAAAAAGCTGGCACAAGTGGCAAAAAAGACTGAGAAAGTTGAGGAATGCTCATCAAACACTTATTTGGAACATTCCACAGGTGAACAGGCTAATTGGGAACAACAGGTGGTTGCCATGATTGGGTATAAAAGCAGCTTCCATGTTCCACTCAGTTATTCACAAACAAGGATGGGGCGAGGGTCACAACTTTGTGACCAAATGCGTGAGTAAATTGTCGAAATTGTAGAAATCACTGCACGTGAGCGATGAAAATACGGACCTGCGATCCCTCAGGTGGCACTGCATCAAAAAGCAACATCAGTGTGTAAAGGATGTCACCACATGGGCTCAGGAACACTTCAGAAAGCCACTAAGCAACTCAGTAACTACAGTTTGCGGCTACATCTGTAAGTGCAAGTTAAAACTCTACTATGCAAAGTGAAAGCCATTTATCAACAACACCCAGAAACGCCGTCAGCTTTGCTGGGCCGGAGCTTCTAGGATGGATTGATGCAAAGTGGAAAAGTGTTCTTTGGTCTGACTAGTCCACATTTCAAATTGTTTTTGGAAACTGTGGACGTCTTGTCCTCCGGAACAAAGAGGGGAAAAAAACATCCGGATTGTTATAGGCGCAAAGTTCAAAAGCCAGCATCTGTGATAATATGGGGGTGTATTAGTGCCCAAGGCATGGGTAAATCACACGTATGTGAAGGCTCCATTAATGCTAAAAGTTACATACAGGTTTTGGAGCAACATATGTTACCATCCAAGCAACGTTATCATGGACGCCCCTGCTTATTTTCAGCAAGACAATGCTTTATAGTAAAAGAGTGCGGGTACTAGACTGGCCTGCCTGTAGTCCAGACCTGTCTCCCATTGAAAATGTGTGGTGAAGACCCTAGACTGTTGAACAACTTAAGCTGTACATCAAGCAAGAATGGGAAATAATTCCACCTGAAATCCTTCAAAAATTGGTCTCCTCAGTTCTCAAACGTTTACTGAGTATTGTTAAAAGAAAAGGCCATAGTGGTAAAAATTCCCCTGTACCAACTTTTGCTGCCATTAAATTCTAAGTTAATGATTATTTGCAAAAAAATATTAAGTATCTAAGTGTGAACATTAAATATGTTGTCTTTGCAGTCTATAGGTTGAAAAGGATTTGCGAATCATTGTATTCTGTTTTTATTTACGAATTACACAACGTGCCAACTTCACTGGTTTTGGGTTTTGTAGATCAAATTAAAAAGGAACTATCCAAAACTTTCCGTAATTGCATTGAAAAAGTATTTGTCATGTCCATCCAGCTCCTTGCTATTAAAACATAACATGCCGCCCTTGTCTCAAGCATCAAAACATCAAAACACTATCATCTGGGATGTTCATTCACTCAACAAAGTTGGTTGTAGGCTTTTAAGACACTATATTTTAGATGTGCTTCTTAGATTTCTACATTTGAATCATTATGCACTGGGGTGGTTTTAAAGAAAAATATTTTTGATTCTCTTTGTCTGATGCATTCCTGTAAAATTGACAACCATATTTTTCGGACTATAAGGCGCACCTAAAAACCTTTCCTTTTCTCAAAAATCGACAGTGCGCCTTATAACCCGGTGCACCTAATGTACGGCATAATTCTGGTTGTGCTTACTGACTTTGAAGCAATTTTATTTGGTACAAGGTGAAATGATAAGTGTGACCAGTAGATGGCAGTCATACATAAGAGATACGTGTAGACTGCAAGATGACGCCAGTAAACAACACCAAAACTTTAAATGTTCTACAACACACTGCGCTCAAAAAATCTGTCTGTTTTTAGTACGACTTCGGTAAGCAATGAAGCCGCACCGCTTGATGGATTGTCAGCGCATTAAATATACGAGTATTATTATGGTGTGTGTATAAGGATTGCAAAATGGCACCAATTAGCAGACATATTACCTGGCGTTTTGTTTCGCAATATTATGCAAAACCAACGTTTCTTACCTTCTGGCACCTGCTGATGTGTATTTGGGATCTGCTTAAGTCCTGAAAATGTGCGCGCTTCCGCCATTGTAGTCCGTGTCGACACCGAAGTCGTAAGCTTTTTCTTTTTCTCTACCTTATTATGTGGCATTCATCTTGCGCTGTTGCCATTTCTAACATAAAGTAGCGTAAAGTTCTTACTTTCTTACTTATATCTGTCAGTAGACTAGCTATCAAAGCACTAAAAACTGTAGTGGGTTTACATAATTCACCCAAGGAACTTTAGTTATTAGAAGGTTCCGGTCGGACAATTTTTCACGGGACACATTTACGGCATTGTTGTTGCACTAGTGAGCCATGGGTGAGGAGATGCTGCTCCGTTATAGATTGAAGTAAAGTCTGAATGTCATTAAAACAGTTAGCTCTATGTTTTGACACTTCTTCCAGTCCTGTCCTTGCACGCTACACCGCTACAACAAAGATGACGGGGAGAAGACGCTGTCGAAGGTGAGCCACGTAAATAAGACCGCCCACAAAACGGCGCATCCTGAAGCGACTGTCAGAAAGCTATTTGAAAATGACCTGTAAAACATAATTTATGCAACATTTTGACCACCATTACATGTTATGTAGACCACAAGGAAATGTTTTCAATTAAGAAAAAAGTCATAATATGACCTTTTTAATGCGCCTTATAATCTGGTGCGCCTTTTGTATGAAAAAAAGACCTGAATAGACCAAAAATACGGTAGAAACCTTTCTGAATGTTGAATCTTGAAAAACCATGACTGCAGTTCTTCGCTCTGTGCGCAATTTATATTTAAGTTCTTGCAAGAACAAGTTTTGCTGCAGCAACATTTCCCTAAAATGCTGAATTGGACACAAACTCCCACCGGAGTGCAACTTTTGAAGAACAACAGCGATGAGAGGACAGCTTGTCAATAACACAGCCCAGTGATGGGAAACACTCCTCCATGCACCAGACAACATCAGCCATGTCATAGGGAGGTCACCGCCACATAGAACACCACGGTGACTTCCGCAGACAATTGCACTAATCCATTCACAAATTGTCTACTAAATACAGACATTGCATAATTCATCCATTCCAGACTAATTTCCTCCTGCAGCTTTAAAGAAGCCCTAAATTAAATCCAATATCCAATTCAAACTTTCAATTAGTTTCATTTTGTTTAACTTAGTTGAATTTTTCCCTGGATCATTCCTTTTGCACAATTTATGCACTCATTTATTGCTAGGCAGATAGGGAGCCTTTACAGGGTGCTTTCAGCAAAAAAGGCCACAGATCGTGTTTGTGATTGGATTAGTCACCGCCTGCTGCAAGACTTTAACTACAGCAAGGCCGCAAGAGAATGTGTTTTTATGTTCCTTTGAGGCATTGGTGATTTTTGTCACACAATCCATTCAGCCAGTCAAATAATTTAAAATTATATACTTGGAACGTGAACCCCAAAGGAAACCACAAAGAGAACATGCAAACTACACAGATGCCCAAAGGGAGAATTGAACCCTCGATTTAGAAGCAAGCTCAAACAGTGCACCTTATAAACCTAATAAACGGAACACTTTTGGTTGTGCTTACCGACCTCAAAGCTATTTTATTTGGTACATGGTGAAATGATAAGTGTAACCAGTCACACATAAGAGATACACTATATTGCCAAAAGTATTTGGCCACCCATCGAAATGATCAGAATCAGAGGTCGTAATCACTTGGCCCGGCCACAGGTGTATACAATCAAGCACTTAGGCATGGAGATTGTTTCCACAAACATTTGTGAAAGAGTGGGCCGCTCTCAGGAGCTCAGTGATTTCTGGCGTGCAACAGGATGCCCCCTGTGCAACAAATCCAGTCGTGAAATTCCCTCGCTCCTAAATATTTCAAAGTCAACTGTCGGCTTTATCATAAGAAAATGGAAGAGTTTGGGAACAACAGCAACTCAGCCACGAAGTGGTAGGCCACGTAAACTGACAGAGAGGGGTCAGCGGAGGAATTATGGTGTGGGGTTATTTTTCAGGAGTTGGGCTTGGCCCCTTAGTTCCAGTAAAAGGAACTTTCAATGCTCCAGGTTATCAAAATATTTTGGACAATTCCATGCTCCCAACTTTGTGGGATACAGTTTGGAGCGGGCCCCTTCATTTTCCAACATGACTGTGCACCAGTGCACAAAGCAAGGTCCATAAAGACATGGATGACAGAGTCTGGTGTAGATGAACTTGACTGGCCTGCACAGAGTCCTGACCTGAACCCGATAGAACACCTTTGGGATCAATTAGAACTGAGACTGAGAGCCAGGCCTTCTCGACCAACATCGGTGTGTGACCTCACCAAGGCACTTTTGGAAGAATGGTCGAAAATTCCTATAAACACACTCCGCAACCTTGTGGACAGCCTTCCCAGAAGAGTTGAAGCTGTAATAGCTGCAAAAGGTGGACCGACATCATATTGAACCCTATGGGTTAGGAATGGGATGGCACTTCAAGTTCATATGTGAGTCAAGGCAGGTGGCCAAATACTTTTGGCAATATAGTGTACGTGTCGACTGCACTATGATGGCAGTCACACATAAGAGATACATGTAGACTGCAATATGACTCAAGTAAACAACACCAACATGTGATATGTTCCATTGAAAATATAGAACATTACACCAAATGCAAACTACAGAGATGCCCAAAGGGAGAATCAAACCCTCGATTTAGTAGAAAGCTCAAACTGGAGATACAATATGATGGCTTGTATGTAAACAGAACCACAAATTGTTCTTCCTGACGAACATACAATATCCATGATATGTCACGTAAAGCAATACAACAGCTAATTTAAAAACAGTTCAATAATGGCATGAACAGTTTATGTAACAAGTATTTGTTTTTTAAGTTAAAGTTAAAGAACCAATGATTGTCACACACACACACTAGGTGTGGTGAAATGTGTCCTCTACATTTGACCCATCCCCTTGTTCACCCCCTGGGAGGTGAGGGGAGCAGTGAGCAGCAGCAGTGGCCGAGCCCGGGAATCATTTTTGGTGATTTAACTCCCAATTCCAGTGCCAAGCAGGGAGGTAATGGGTCCCATTTTTATAGTCTTTGGTATGACTCCCTTTAACCCCTGTTAAAGGGGAACAACTGAGAATTTCTGTATGAAATCTTCACATATAATACCACTGCTGTTGACCAGCACATTAGCAAATATGAACTGTTGCAAAATCACTGGTGAAGTGTGTCTAGATGACCCCGTTTGTTCTCTTGTTTGACTTCACAGGAAGAGGAAAACATTGATTTTGGAGAGTTTGTAGACAATGATTTTGGGTTGTAACATCTTTTGGCATGTAGCCAGTATAATGTTTTATTAGACTGTATATTACTCTCTTGAAAGTGTGAGCACTATGTGTGGCCTCCTAAGACTCCAACTCTTGTATCGCATGCATTTTTTATTTATCGAGGCCAGAGGCGTCTAAACTATGGCTCGCATTGATTAACGCAAGCTATAGCAGACTAAACAACAACACGCAAGTTCAATTACTTCAACTTTAAGACCCAGTCCCGTCCCAGTCCCCACATCAGAACCTGACAACAAAGCAATATGAAGTATATAAGTATGTTTTTAAAGGGCTTTATAAATAAAGTTGGTATGGTATGGTATGGTATGGTATAAACAATAAACCATTGAATATTAAGAGTATGTGAAAGTTTGACTCCTATCTTGTTTACTTCCCTGACGACATCCTTAAAATGTTTTCAGTCACAAATATCAAGCAGCTAAAATGCACCAAACATGGGGAAGTGTGGAGAGAGTATTTTGCATATCACTGATGCATTTTAGGGAATTTATATGTACAGGCCAAAAGTTTGGACACACATTCTCATTCAATGTGTTCTCTTTATTTTCATGACTATTGTTGATTGTCACTGAAGACATCAAAACTATGAATAAACACATTAGTGTATGTATAATTTTAAATTATATATATACAGTATAGTGCTTGAACGTGTTTAGTGTCAAAACAGTTCATATTTCATATTTCATTAATTTAATTGGGACAGTGCACATTAATCAACACTTGAATAAACAGTGTAAATGCGCCGGACTTAGCATAAATACTAAGGCCAAAAGTTCAATAAGCAGGAGGTGTTGTCTTGACTTTATTTGTTGGTTATAGTTCATTTATACCATGAATGGGACAAGTTGTTTGGATTTTGGTCATTCATATTGATGTTGTACTATTTGGCCCACCGGAGTTAGCAGTGTGCCCGCGAGACATCACAATTTTGACAATAAGATTGGCCCACGGCGAGTTGTTGCCTTACATTAAGTCGTCTGTGAATTGAACCACTATACATTTTTTGCCCCCTTGCGGGAAAAGGCAGAATCGATGGTCAATGACCCTGAGTTTCGTTTAGAAGTGTAAATGGCATTAATGGTGCCTTCACAGACGTGTAAGTTACCCATGCCTTGGGCACTAATACACCCCCGTACCATCACAGATGCTGGCTTTTGAACTTTACGCCTGTAACAATCAGGATCATACTTGCCAACCTTGAGACCTCCGAATTCGGGAAATGGGGGGGTGTGTGTGTTGAGGTGGGTAGCGGGGGGTGTATATGTTTTCAAGTATTTCTTATATATATATATATATATATATATATATATATGCATATACATTGAACACGGTGGCCATGTATATGCTTATATATACTGTGTATATATATATATATGTATGTATGTATGTATGTATGTATGTATGTATGTATATATATATATATATATATATATATATATATATAAATGGCCACCGTGTTCAATGGAGAAGTCTGATCTACAAAATGTGGAGGCAGCATACATATGAAATTATTTTTTCCAATAATTTTGGAACTTGCAAGCGTACTTCTTCTTACTTGATGTCGCCATGTCTCTTCTTCGTTCTTCTGCTTCGTCTCAGTTATGTTTTTGGACATTACTACTTGCCGTAGTTTTGAAGCAATGCATGATGGGAATCCGGATGTTGTGTGTCAGTGTATTAACGTGCCGGCTGGAATAAACACACGCTGAGAAATAGCTACGTGCCTGCCTACTTTATGGGTTATAGATAAACCTATGGATAACGTAGACATATATAATAGTCTCCTTTTCAGGTGAGAGAGGACGCTAAAGGCAGTGCCTTTAAGGCACGCCCCCAATATTGTTGTCCGGGTGGAAATCGGAAGAAAATCGGGAGAATGGTTGCCCCGGGAGATTTTCGAGAGGGGCAATGAAATTCGGGAGTCTCCCGGGAAAATCGGGAGGGTTGGCAAGTATGATCAGGATAGTTATTTTCCTCTTTGGTCCAGAGGAGACGACGTCCACAGTTTCCAAAAAAATTTGAAATGTGGACTCGTCAGACCACAGAAGAGTTGCTTTTGCATAATATTGCGAAACAAAAAGCCAGATAATACGTCTTACCTTATACACACACCATAATAATACACGTACGTTGAAGCACAGTACAATCCATCAAGCTTACCAAAGTCGTACTAAAACATTTTGATAGATTTTTGAGCACCGTGTAATATTCTATATTTTCAATGGAACATATAAAATGTTGGTGTTTAGTTGAGTCATATTGCAGTCTACACGTATCTCTTATGTGTGACGGCCATCTACTGGTCATACTTATCTTTACACCATGTACCGAATAAAATTGCTTTGAGGTCGGTAAGCAAAACCAGAATTATTCCGTACATTAGGCACACCGTCGAGTTTTGAGAAAAAAAAAGGATTTTAAGTGTGCCTTGTAGTCCGGAAAATACGGTATTTGGACGGTCAGAAATAAAAATGATTTCATAACTGCTGTATGACTTAAGGGGTCTTAAGGAGACTTAAGGTTGTCAGGTAAAAAATGCCGGGATGAAACAAGCATCTTGCCATGTCTTTCTAGTGATGTCTTCAGGTCTAAACTTCTACGGGGGTCAGCAACCCGCGGCTCTCGAGCCATATGTGGCTCTTGAGTGCCGCCCTAGTGGCTCCCTAGAGCATTTTTAAAAAAGGATTGAAAATGGAAAAAGATGGGGGGAAAAATAATGTTTTTGTTTTAGTATGTTTTTTGTTTGAGGACAAACATGACACAAACCTTCCCAATTGTTAGAAAGCCCACTGTTTAATATGAGTATTAGGTGAACATCGTTTTGTCCTACTAATTTCGGCAGTTCTTGAACTCACCATAGTGTGTACTGTGACGCAACAGTTTGTTTACACTCCTTTGTCTCATTTTGTCCACCAAAAGTTTCATGCTGTGCGTGATTGCACAAAGGTGCGCTTTGTTGATGTTATTGACTTGTTGACTTGTGACTGCAAGCTAATCAATGCTAAAATGCTATTTAGGCTAGCTGTATGTACATATTGCATCATTATGCCTCATTTGTAGGTATATTTGAGCTCATTTAATTTCCTTTACTCTTATCCTCTTTGAAATGCAGCCAATACAGATAATGTCATGAGACATGCAAAACTAATGTTTATACAGATAGTTGTTTGTGTGCCATGTTGTTCCAGACCACAGCAAGCATTACCTAGCTTGCCAGAGATTGTAATAAACCTATTAAAAGAAGACAGCCTGCCGTTTCCTTTAACTTGCACACACACACACATCTATACCTTTGGCCATTAAAAGTCAGTAACTTCCAGGAGTTATCTCATCTTCTGGGTAGCCTCTGATTTACCAATGGTTTCTAATGTTGTAAAAATGTGTAGAATAAATATTACATTTCAACATTTGTCAACGAAGATTTGCGACACAGAGTCATTTTGATAGTAGGCTATTCTAGCTAACATAGACACTTACGTCATGTGGTGCCTTCATTTTAAGACAGTGGTTCTTAATCTGGGTTCGATCGAACCCTAGGGGTTTGGTGAGTCAGGCTCAGGTGTTCGGCGGAGGTCAAAACACACCCGACTCATCGTGTAAATACAAACTTCTCCATATCGGCGTATTACGGATACAGCAACAGCTGACTGATTTGCAGGTGTGTAATTTGTTGTGAGTTTATGCACTGTGTTGGTTTTGTTGTTTGAACATTAAAACATTAACGAGATTGTTGCGTTCAAATGTCTATTAAGTACATCAATAGTAAAAATGTTGCGTTCAAGTGTTTACCAAGTAAAACCTAAACGAGAATGTTGCGTTCAAATGTCTACTAAGTACATCAATAGTAAGAATGGTGTATTCAAGTGTTCACCATCTACGGTTCGTAATATCAAAAAGTTCAGAGAATCTGGAAAAATCACTGCACGTAAGAGGCAATGCCCGTGACCTTCGATCCTTCTGGCGGTACTGCATCAAAAACTGGCATTAGTGTGTAAAGGATATCACCACATGGGCTCAGGAACACTTCAGAAAACCACTGTCAGTAACTACAGTTTGTCGCTACATCTGTAAGTGCAAATTAAAACTCTATTATGCAAAGCAAAAGCTATTTATCAACAACACCCAGAAACGCCACTGGCTTCACTGGGCCCGAGCTCATCTAAGAAGGACTGATGCAAAATTTAAAAGTGTTCTGTGGTCTGACGAGTTCACATTTCAAATTGTTTTTGGAAACTGTGGACGTCGTGTCCTCCGGACCAAAGAGGAAGAGAACCATTTTATTTACGATTTACACAACGTGCCAACGTGCCCCTGTTTTGCAACGTGTTGCTGCTATTAAATTCTAAGTTAATGATTATTTGCAAAAAAAAAATATGTTTCTCAGTTCGAACATTAAATATCTTGTCTTTGCAGTCTATTCAATTTAATATATATTCAATTGAATATACGTTGAAAAGAATTTGCAAATCATTGTATTCTGTTTTTATTAACGAATTACACAACTTGCCAACTTCACAGGTTTGGGGTTTTGTAGATTGGTCAGATCTAGACTATATCTTCCAAGACAAACCAAGCAGTCCAATAAGACATTTGTTTTCTCTTCTCACTTAAGATTTGGAAATTTCAGAAAAAGTGCAGTTCCCCTTTAGGAGTAGCACAATCAAGTTTGAAACCCAGATTTGAAAGGATGTGCAATGAATAGGCTCACAGCAGCCTAAAGCAGAATCATCTCCTTTGCTTGTTGTTTTCTGATATTTTCTGTGCATCTTGCAGCGTGATGGCATATCAAGGTCAAGGTCAACGTTTCTTTAATAGTACCCGGAGGTAAAATAGTTCTGAAGACATTTGTAATTCAGCGTCAAGACAGAATGAATCAAGCAAACACAAATCATATAAAACATAAAAACGTTTTAAAAATCCACAAACAATCACCAGTATACAGGCACACTGTAGAACAATAACATATTGGTTCTTACACCTTCCCCATGGCCAAATTCAAGCACTTTTTAAGGACTTTCAAGATCAATTTTCCAGTTTTTACAGTACCCTTCAAAAAGCAAAAACCAGTGTGAATCAATCCATAGCCTTGTTGTTTGAGGTCACCAAATGCTGTCTGTAGGAAAAATATGGATAATCTGCTAAAACCTAAGTCTAACATTGAACCAGCAGTTATCTTTAACTGAATGGGGCATAGAAAATGAAGCCGTGTTTCTGTAGACAATTCAATGTCATTGGTGTTTGCAAACGTGTCTCCATTTGTGTTGTTTTTCACATTTCTTGTTCTTTTTCTTACTACAGCACTCAATGACATTGAACAGCACGGATTGATTCACACCGTATTTGTGTTTGTAAAAGGCATAATGTGATATAAATACACGCACCCTCAAAATGTCAATTTCACTCATTTATTAACAAAACTGTTCCACATTAATATAAGGATAATAAATTAAAGGAAAATATTTTGTTTGTTTAACAACACCTCAGTCACCTTTCATTTACCATATCTAGCCTTATAACTGTGGCTATGGTAACAAATCTATTTTTAGTTGAGGGAAGTTCTTAACATTATAATTTATCATTAACAAACGCTCGCTTTTTTCCTTTCATAGCTCGTAATAACTGTCCGTAATTAACATGTAATCAAGCGCTGATCTCACAGTTTAGGTCTAGCATGTACCAAAAGGTTAGAAAACAAAACGTTATTTAACTTGTAGGGCTAGTAATCTCTGTGGCTTACCTTTCATATGACTCGAGAGAGCCGACTCTCCGATTGCGAAAAGCTGGATTTCCTTTTTGCATACTTTGCAGCAGGCTACACGTGGATTTGGTCCACGTTTTATCCAAAGTTTGCATTTGTCATTTTCCATCCAATGTTCATTGAAACGACAACCTCCCGGCATGATGAACGGCTGCACCACTGTCCTCTGGGGGGGCGACACAGAGCCGCATATACGACTCTGGCATGACAACAATCAAATGTAAGGGCTCGTGCAAAGCCAACAGATCAAGCGTGTAGCTTTCATTTTTAAGGAAACTTATATTATTTTTTTCCATTTTATAATTAGCCTATAGAGCCCTGCGATGAAGTGGCGACTTGTCCAGGGTGTACCCCGCCTTCCGCCCGATTGTAGCTGAGATAGGCTCCAGCGCCTGCGACCCCGAAGGGAATAAGCGGTAGAAAATGGATGGATGGATGGAGTCAGACTGCCGAGAAATATGATGAACATGTCTAAGCATTTACAAGCACTTCACCCAAAATTCAAGCATTTTTCAAACCTTGAAAACACAACGTTAAAATCCAAGCATTTTCAAAGTTTTTAAGCACCCGTATGAACCCTGCAAATACCTAATAAACCAATGAAATCATTGTGATTAAAGTGCTATGTCAAAATAAATAAATACAATCACCATGTGATGGCCTTATTTAAGCGTGTGATGGCAGCAGGGACAAAAGTATTCTTAAATCTTTTAGTCCTACAAAGAGGAACAATGAACCGCCGACCAGAGCAAAGTAGGTGGAATTCACTGCGTAAAGGATGATGGGTGCAGTGGTGAATAATAGAGCTCGCCTTGCACTGCAGCTGTGTGGCATAGCTGTCAGATACACTATATTGCCAAAAGTATTTGGTCACCTGCCTTGACTCACATATGAACTTGAAGCGCCATCCCATTCCTAATCCATCCATCCATTTTCTACAGCTTGTCCCTTTTGGGGTCGCGGGGGGTCGTTGGAGCCTATCTCAGCTGCATTCGACATTCACACTCACATTCACACACTAGGGCCAATTTAGTGTTGCCAATCAACCTATCCCCAGGTGCATGTCTTTGGAGGTGGGAGGAAGCCGGAGTACCCGGAGGGAACCCACGCAGTCACGGGGAGAACATGCAAACTCCACACAGAAAGATCCCGAGCCCGGGATGGAACTCAGGACTACTCAGGACCTTCGTATTGTGAGGCAGATGCACTAACCCCTCTTCCACCGTGCTGCTCTATTCCTAACCCATAGGGTTCAATATGATGTCGGTCCACCTTTTGCAGCTATTACAGCTTCAACTCTTCTGGGAAAGCTGTCCACAAGGTTGTGGAGTGTGTTTATAGGAATTTTCGACCATTCTTCCAAAAGTGCCTTGGTGAGGTCACACACTGATGTTGGTCGAATGGCCTGTCTCTCAGTCTCCGTTTAAATTAATCCCAAAGGTGTTCTATCGGGTTCAGGTCAGGACTCATCTACACCAGACTCTGTCATCCATGTCTTCATGGACCTTGCTTTGTGTACTGGTGCACAGTCATGTTGGAAGAGGAAGGAGCCCGTTCCAAACTTTTCCACAAGGTTGGGAGCATGGAATTGTCCAAAATGTTTTGGTATGCTGGAGCATTCAAAGTTCCTTTCACATGAACTAAGGGGGCAAGCCCAACTCCTGAAAAACAACCCCACACCATAATTCCTCCACTGAGCCCTCTGTCAGTTTACATGGCCTACCACTTCGTGGCTGAGTTGCTGTTGTTCCCAAACGCTCCCATGTTCTTATAATAAAGCCGACAGTTGACTTTGGAATATTTAGGAGCGAGGAAATTTCACAACTGGATTTGTTGCACAGGTGGCATCCAATGACAGTTCCATGCTGGAAATCACTGAGCTCCTGAGTGGCCCATTCTTTCACAAATATTTGTAGAAGCAGTCTCCACGCCTAAGTGCTTGATTTTATACACCTGTGGCCAGGCCAAGTGATTAAGACACCTGATTCTGATCATTTGGATGGGTGGCCAAATACTTTTGGCAATATAGTGTAGGTTGAGTTGCAGCTCACCCATAAGCTTACTAGCCCACTTTACAATTTGATTTAAGGCAGACTTTTTTCTCAAGGACAAAAACAACAACCGGTGTAGTGGGTTTACATAATTCATCCACGGAACTTTAGTTATTAGAGAGTTCCGGTTGGACGGTTTTTCACGGGACACATTTCGTTGTTGCACTAGTGAGCCACGGATGAGGAGATGCTGCTCCGTTATTTGATTTTGCTAGCTGTGATGATGCTGATACATTTATGACTAACTTAAATCGTCCTTGTCTGACTGTTTTGAACACACAGCTAAAAACACCCTTGGCTCTTATAAAAAACTTTCTTCAAGGATGAATGAAGCCATTTCCAGCTTTAGGAGAAGCTGTCGGAAAGGCGAACGTTTGTGGAAAGCCACAAAATTAGAGGTTCATAGACTCCATTTTAAAGAAATGATAATTGATCTAAATGAAATGATGAAAGGTGCTCGCTCGGTTTTCTTTTCAAATCTTATTTTGCATAATAAGAAAAACCCTAAAGTCTTATTTGACACTATTGACAATCTTGTTGCACCTCCATCTCCTCAGGTGCCTGTGTACACACAGGATGACTGTAATAGATTTTTGAACTTTTTTGTGAACAAGGTGCAAGATATAAGGGCCAGTATTAGTCCTCCTTGGATGGTTTGTGCACTACTCCAGCCCCTGTGTGCTCATCATGGTCTTCCTTTACTCCTGTCAGCCTACAGGATGTTCAGGTTTTAGTGGGCAAAATTAAACACCGTTGAGCCCTGTGGACATTGTTCCTACTCTACTTTTCTGAAATGTTTTTGATGCTGTTTGTCCTTGGGTGGTAAAATTGATAAACCTTTCACTTCAGTCTGGCTTGATCCCCAGCTTTTTTAAACATGCTGTGGTGAATCCCGTCCTTATAAAACCTTATCTTGATCCAGTGGAGCCTATAAATTACCGGCCCATATCAAAACTTCCCTTCATGTCAAAAATCATTGAAAAAGTGGTAGCTAAGCAGCTAATCTCATTTTTGGAACAACATGATTTTTACGATAAATACCAATCTGGTTTTAGGTTATTTCACTCCACCGAAACTGCTCTTTTGAAAGTTTCCAGTGATGTGATGATGGCCGCTGACTCTGGTCGCTGCGCAGTTTTGGTTTTACTCAATTTTACACCTGCTTTTGATACTGTGGATCACAGTATACTGATAGATCGCCTCAAATCTGAGATGGGGTTTTCTGGTGCAGTGCTCCAGTGGTTTACTTCTTATGTAAATGGAATAACTTTTAATGTTGCTTTTAATTATGTAATGTCCAATGTGTCCAACCTGTCATGTGGTGTGGCCCAGGGTTCTGTTCTGGGGCCTGTTTTATTTGTGTTGTATCTGAGGCCGCTTGGGAGATTAATCAGTAGTTTTAAATATGTTTCTTATAATTTCTATGCAGATGATATTCAAGTGTTATGCTCCTTCAATGATTCAGAGTTTCTCTTTTTATTTGAGTTCTTGGAGGGTGTATCCTCTATTAAAAATTGGTTGTCCTCAAATTTCCTCCAGATAAATTCAAACAAAACGGAAACTCTGATGAATGCTCCCGACGAAAAGATCCCTCTGATCAAGACATCCCTTGGTGCTCTGGGTGCATCTGTTAAAAGCAGCCTCAGAAACCTTGGGGTTGTGTTGGATCAGTCAAAGTCTTTGGAGGGTCACTGTCGTCAACTGATTATAAACAGTTTTTATCATCTCAGAAATATTTCTAAAGTGAGAAATGTGTTGTCAAAATGGGATCTGGAAATGATCATGCACACGTTAATTTCGTCTCGCATTGACTATTGCAATTCTCTCTTCACTCTCTTCAACAAGTCAACGCTAAAGAGACTTCAGACAGTACAAAATGCGGCTGCCAGACTTTTGACCGGTGCACCCAGAACAGCCCATATCACCCCTCTTTTATGCAGTCTTCATTGGCTTCCAGTTAAATTCCGCATTGAGTTTAAGATTTGAGTCCTGACATTCCGTGCATTGCATGGTGGGGCCCCTCAGTACATCACTGATTTGCTATGCCCCTACTCTTCAGGGTCTTCAGGCCAGGGTATTCTAAAGATCCCAAAAACTTGTTTTAAAGCCCGTGGAGACCTGGCATTCCAGGCTATAGCTCCTAGACTCTGGAACAACTTGTCCCTACGTGATCTTGACTGTGTTGAAACTTTTAAGAAACATTTGAAAACTTCTCTTTTTAGTAAAGCTTTTAGTTAATGCACCTCTTAACTATCATTTTAATCCACTGTGTATCCTTTTACGATGTTGCCCCTGTTGTTTTAAATTGAATTGTTGTTTTACTTCACCTATGTTTTGTAATGCGCTTTGTGATTTTATTTGTGAAAAGCGCTTTTTTAAAAACAAATTTACTTACTTACTTAAGAAAACTCTGAATGTCATTAAAACAGTCAGCTCCATCTTTTGACACTTCTTCCACTCCCGTCCTTGCACGCTACAACAAAGATGACGGAAAGAAGACGCTGTCGAATGTAAGCCACGTAAATAAGACCGCCCACAAAACGTCGCATCCTGAAGCGACTGTCAGAAAGCAAACCACCATTACATGTTATGTAGACCACAAGATAGTGTTTTACATTTAGAAAGAAAACAAATATAACCCCTTTAATGCGCCTTATAATCCGGTGCGCCTTTTGTATGAAAAAAGACCTGACTAGACCCGCTCATCGGCAGTGCGCCTTATAATCCGGTACACCCTGTGGTCCGGGAAATACGGTAGCAAGCAGCAAAGCTTATTTATTCCTACCCCCTTTCCATTTCATAGCAATTACTAACATATGTTCTTTTTTTTACATCAATGAACTCTAAATAAAACAGTTCTCTTAGTTTGGATTCATTAAATGACATGTATAATATCTTTTTATCTTACTTCAATAATAAGGTGATTATATAACACACAGTTTGTTGTACGGAAGAAGTACAAATTATTTCTCAACATTAATTAAATCCAGTGGGGGTTCTTCTGTCTCCTAGTGCGGTCATGACAGAAATTAATTGAGAAGAACTGCACTAAAGAGAACCAACTGAACCCCACATGAACAAGCACTGGGCAACAGAGGCAAGGAAAAGGGTTTCGCTGAAAAATATAATTTTATCCATCCATCCATTTCCTACCGCTTGTCCCTGACGAGGTCACTGGGGTGCTGCTTCGATATATATTTTTTCTGATGTTTCTTTTAAAGACAAGCTGTCCTAACTATTGATGGTGTGGCAGTTGGAAGAAACATGCAGCAGCTGCTTTCAAGCTGGACTGGGGAAACCCTGTCATATATGGCAGTGTTTTTCAACCACTGTATCTCACGGCACACTAGCGTCGTGAGATACAGTCTGGTGTGCCGTGGGAGATTATCTACCGTATTTTCCGGATTATAAATCGCAGTTTTTTTCATAGTTTGGCCGGGGGTGCGACATATACTCCGGAGCGATTTATGTGTGAAATTATTAACACATTACCGTAAAATATCAAATATTATTTATCTCATTCGCGTAAGAGACGAAGCAAATGTCCGCAATCGTCACACACATGTCAGCAATCGTCACACACGTCAACGAATAAGAATTCGGCGGGGGCGGGTCATGGCAGAAGTGCATTGTGCGTCATGGCAGAAGTGCATTGTGGGTCATGGGATGCTAACTGCTACTACAGCCGTAGCTATTAAAATGGATTATTTCAACATTGGCGGTAACTTATAAAAACTGAGAAGGGCTGAACTAAAATGGCACATAAATCATATACTGCAGATTACAAGCCGGACGTAGTGAAATATGCAGCAGAAAACGGCGATCGAGCAGCAGAAAGAAAGGAAACGGCGCACACCAGAGGCGACACCGGGGAGGAAGATTTCATCGGATTTAGCGATCGGGAGTGACAGATTGTTTGGTAAACTTATAGCAAATAGTTATTTGAATGACTCTTGCCATGATGCGTTAACATACCAGGCACGTTCTCAGTTGGTTATTTGTGCGTCATATAACGTACACTTATTCAGCCTGTTGTTCACTATTCTTTATTTATTTTAAATTGTCTTTCAAATGTCTATTCTTGGTGTTGGATTTGATCAAATATATTTCCCCCAAAAATGCAACTTATACTCCAGTGGGACGCATATATGTTTTTTTCCTTCTTTATTGTGCATTTTCGGCCGGTGCGACGTATACTCCGGAACGACTTATAGTCCGAAAAATACAGTAATTTCACCTTTTTGTGTTAAAAATATTTTTTGCAAACCAGTAATTATAGTCTGCAAATTATGTGTTGTTGAGTGTCTGTGCTGTCTAGAACTCGGCAGTGTAACCGTGTAATACTCTTCCATATCAGTAGGTGGCAGCCGGTAGCTAATTGCTTTATAGATGTAGGAAACAGCGGGAGGCAGCATGTATCTAATGCTTAAACCAAAAATAAACAAAAGGTGAGTGCCCCTAAGAAAAGGCATTAAAACTTAGGGAAGGCTATGCAGAACGAAAGTAAAACTGAACTGGCTACAAAGTAAACAAAAACAGAATGCTGGACGTCAGCAAAGACTTACTGTGGAGCAAAGATGGCGTCCACAATGTACATCCGAACATGACATGACAATCAACAATGTGCCCACAAAGAAGGGTAAAAACAACGGAAATATTCTTGATTGCTAAAACAAAGCAGATGCAGGAAATATCGCTCAAAGGAACACATTAAACTGCTACAGGAAAATACCAAAAAAAGAGAAAAAGCCAGCAAAATAGGAGCGCAAGACAAGAACTAAAACACTACACTCAGGAAAACAGCAAAAAAACTCCAAATAAGTGATGTGACAGGTTGTGACACTACACCTACTTTGAGACAAGAGCTATATGTATGCATGGTTGGTTATGGTTTAAAGTCATATCCAACAATTGCGAGTTTCGTTTTTTAATGATTTCTGCTGGTGGTGTGCCTGCGGATTTTTTCAACGCAAACAATGTGCCTTGGCTCAAAAAAAGGTTGAAAAACATTGAGGTAGGGAGCCCACAATACTGACATGTAGCAGAAAAGCAAACAACCCTGACCCGAGAAGGCCTGTCCAATGTATTGTGCTCCTTACGCCTGCCCAGATGTAGCACAAACCTCCCAATCACCCGAAACGGGCAACTGTATTCGGAGTTGGAGGTGGCATCAAGTCCTATGAAAACAAACAGAACTGACTCCGTCAGCACAATTGTGGAAAACAGTGGTGAATAAGGCAAGGACAAAAAGGGGTGTGGCTACAAAGTGAACATACAGCAGCTGGCCGTGCACCTGCTCAGTGCATCCACTTGCACGCCCAAAACCCTGTTTACTAACCACGCCTCTAAATCTACTTGGCTAATGGGTGAAAGGCATGTCCCCCTAAGTCAGAAATCACATGGGGCCCGTTGAGCTTTTCAATCTGGCCTGACGGACATTCCCAAGTAAATTTTTTAGATCTTTAAGATGGAAACTGTAGCTGCCATTATGATGTGCAGTGATGTTTTCAAATGACCGCAAGTCTTGAACTTTAAGAAGTATTTCAATGGTTGGAATCTGCACTTTTGCATGATATACTAGTTACTATGGTAATCTAGTTAGTTACTATGGTCATCTAATTAGTTACTATGGTAATCTAATTCGTTACTATGGTACTCTAGTTAGTTACTATGGTAATCTAAGTCACAGCAGCTCAGACGAGGCATCAAACAGTGTGGGTGGGGAGCATTTCCACAGAGTGTTTCCAGAGTGGCCAGCCTGAAATGCGGGTGTCAGGGACAGACGCGGAAGGAGATTTTTACAACAAAGTTCTAAAGTTTAGATTGTAGGTGGTTTTTTTTTTTACCCTTCGCGTTTATACTTCGCTGTTTGTTGCATTTTTGTTGAGTTTTGCTTGATTGTAAAATATGTCGATCGAGAGGGGGTGTGACTTTCATTTGTTGTCAATATTCAGTGTTTTATCGTTCATAGTTAATATTGTAAATCACACATTCTTTATTTTCATGTACATTCTGGGTGTTTCATTCAGTAAAAAAATGTAAAATTCCATTCCGTTTTTTAAGGCGGTGTGTCATAACGTTTTTAGCATTTAATCAGACATTATGGTGAGGTTTTGTATTAGTGTTCCTAAAAATAGGACCCAAGCACACATAATGTACAGCAGATTTTCACAGCTTATTGTCAAGACTTGGTCCTGGGGTTTAGTTTTTCTGGGATGCAACGGAAAGTTGGCTCGGGCGAGACGGGAATGTAAGTACATTTTTATTTAAAGACTATAACTACAAAACAAGGAAGTAAACAAAAGGCGTGCACAATGGCGGAGAACAAACTATGAAAAACAAAAAGACTATAAACATGGAACAAAAACTTACTTTGGCATGGTACATGAAGCAGGGTCTTAGAGGATGAAGAGTGTACAGAAGCATAAATGTGGAGAGTATAAATGCGGGGATGTCGTCAGAACGACAAACTGAAAAGAATGAACTTAAATACTATGGACATGATTAGTGAAAGCAGGTGCATGACTCAAAACGTGAAACAGGTGCGTGACGTGACAGGTGAAAACTAATGGTTGCTATGGTGACAAAACAAAAGTGCACAAAAAGTCCAAAAACCAAAACGAACATGACCAAAACAAAAACATGATCACACAGACATGACAGAGCCCCTCCCTTAAGGACAGATACCAGATGTCCAAAAAGAAAAAAAAATTAACAAGAGTCATGGGAGGGCGGGAGGGGGACATGGCGGTGGGTCGCCAGCCCAAGTGGCCCCGTATCCACCGAGGCATAGTCATGTGGCGGCGGCGAGTGGAACGCCGCTGCAGCAGGCGAGGTGGGCGACCCGGGACGGGCCACATCCGTGGCCGACTGGGAGGTGGGCACACTTGGCGTGGCGGGCGACCAGGTAGCGGCCCTATGCGTGGCCGACGAGGAGACAGGCGCGTCGTCAACTTGGCAGGCGTGGCAAGTCAGGCGGCGAAGCTCGGCGAAGCTCGGCGTGGCGCGTACGGCGGCGAAGCTCGGCGTGGCGCGTCCGGCGGCGAAGCTCGGCGTGGGTCTTGGTCTTGGTCTAGGTCTTGGCATGGCGGGTCTTGGTCTTGGCATGGCGGGTCTTGGTCTTGGCGTGGCGGGTCTTGGTCTTGGCGTGGCGGGTCTTGGTCTTGGCATGGCGGGTCTTGGTCTTGGTCTTGGCATGGCGAGTCTTGGTCTTGGTCTTGGCATGGCGAGTCTTGGTCTTGGTCTTGGCATGGCGAGTCTTGGCTTGGGTCTTGGTGTCGTGGAGCTGCGACTGGCGGCACTTGGCGTCGTGGAGCTGCGACTGGCGGCACTTGGCGTCGTGGAGCTGCGACTGGCGGCACTTGGCGTCGTGGAGCTGCGACTGGCGGCACTTGGCGTCGTGGATCTGCGACTGGCTGCACTTGGCGTCGTGGAGCTGCGACTGGCGGCACTTGGCGTGGTGGGTCTTGGCGTGGTGCTGCTACTGGCAGCAGCTTTGGTGCAGGTGGAGGTGGCCTAGCTGGGGGTTGCGGCTTGGCATGCCGAAAGACCGGTGGTGGTGGCCGTGCCGGAGGTTGTGGCTTAACAGGCCGTAAGATCGGTGGCGGTGGCCGTGCTGGTGGCTGTGGCTTGGCTTGGTGATGCTGAGCCATCCCACCAACACAGCTCCCGACCCCAGCCCCCCCCTCAAGGGGCGGATACCAGACGCGCTCTCTGCGGTCTGGAACTCTCTCTAGGGGTGGGCGGGGGGAGGTCAGGAGGGGGGCTGAAACTTCCCCTTTAAATTGTCCACAATGTTTTTTTTTATCCCCCACCTGGGGTTGTGTGGGCGTAAAAAAAGAAAAAAATCGTGACGGGGGCGGGACTTGAGTCTTGGGGGGCGGGGCATGAGTCTTGGGGGGCGGGGCATGAAATTTGGGACGTGGCTTGGACTGATTAGACCTGATTTCTAAAAACATGTTTTGATAATGTTTTATCAAAGACATGGCATTAGAGTCTTTTGCTGGAGGCGGGTGATCAAAAGAAAAAGAGTTGAAAAAAAAATCCTGGTCTGTGATGTCATCAGGGCGAAGCCGGGCTGGCTGCTGCTTGCTTCCGCCCGGAGGGGGAGGGGCTTGTGGGAGCGGCGTGTCCTGCCCGCTCGCGGAAGTCTTTCCTGGCGTCCCTCGCCTTTGGCGGCGCTTCCGTGGCTGAGGTGACGCACCGATCGGCACCAGCTTGCCTCCATTCCCCCACATCATCCCCCTGCGCTCCCTGGGGGAAAAGCGCAGCGTCTCGGCCTCCATGGCGCGCAGCACCTCCCAAGAAGCCTCATCAAAACTGTCCAACTCGGCCAACTTACGTGCGGAAAAGCTATCTTGCTGACGACATACTGTCAAGACTTGGTCCTGGGGTTTAGTTTTTCTGGGATGCAACGGAAAGTTGGCTCGGGCGAGACGGGAATGTAAGTACATTTTTATTTAAAGACTATAACTACAAAACAAGGAAGTAAACAAAAGGCGCGCACAATGGCGGAGAACAAACTATGAAAAACAAAAAGACTATAAACATGGAACAAAAACTTACTTTGGCATGGGACATGAAGCAGGGTCTTAGAGGATGAAGAGTGTACAGAAGCATAAATGTGGAGAGTATAAATGCGGGGATGTCGTCAGAACGACAAACTGAAAAGAATGAACTTAAATACTATGGACATGATTAGTGAAAGCAGGTGCGTGACTCAAAACGTGAAACAGGTGCGTGACGTGACAGGTGAAAACTAATGGTTGCTATGGTGACAAAACAAAAGTGCACAAAAAGTCCAAAAACCAAAACGAACATGACCAAAACAAAAACATGATCACACAGACATGACACTTATACAAACCCTGTTTCCATATGAGTTGGGAAATTGTGTTAGATGTAAATATAAACGGAATACAATGATTTGCAAATCCTTTTCAACCCATATTTAGTTGAATATGCTACAAAGACAACATATTTGATGTTCAAACTCATAAACTTTATTTTTTTTTTTGCAAATAATAATTAACTTAGAATATCATGGCTGCAATACGTGCCAAAGTAGTTAGGAAAGGGCATGTTCACCACTGTGTTACATGGCCTTTCCTTTTAACAACACTCAGTAAAGGTTTGGGAACTGAGGAGACACATTTTTGAAGCTTCTCAGGTGGAATTCTTTCCCATTCTTACTTGATGTACAGCTTAAGTTGTTCAACAGTCCGGGGGTCTCCGTTGTGGTATTTTAGGCTTCATAATGCGCCACAAATTTTCAATGGGAGACAGGTCTGGACTACAGGCAGGCCAGTCTAGTACCCGCACTCTTTTACTATGAAGCCACGTTGATGTAACAGGTGGCTTGGCATTGTCTTGCTGAAATAAGCAGGGGCGTCCATGGTAATGTTGCTTGGATGGCAACATATGTTGCTCCAAAACCTGTATGTACCTTTCAGCATTAATGGCGCCTTCACAGATGTGTAAGTTACCCATGTCTTGGGCACTAATACACCCTCATACCATCACAGATGCTGACTTTTACACTTTGACCCTAGAACAATCCGGATGGTTCTTTTCCTCTTTGGTCCGGAGGACACGACGTCCACAGTTTCCAAAAACAATTTGAAATGTGGACTCGTCAGACCACAGAACACTTTTCCACTTTGTATCAGTCCATCTTAGATGAGCTCAGGCCCAGCGAAGCCGACGGCGTTTCTGGGTGTTGCTGATAAACGGGTTCCGCCTTGCATAGGAGAGTTTTAACTTGCAGTTACAGATGTAGCGACCAACTGTAGTTACTGACAGTGGTTTTCTGAAGTGTTCCTGTGGTGATATCCTTTACACACTGATGTCGCTTGTTGATGCAGTACAGCCTGAGGGATTGAAGGTCACTGCTTACGTGCAGTGATTTCTCCAGATTCTCTGAACCCTTTGATATTACGGACCGTAGATGGTGAAATCCCTAAATACCTTGCAATAGCTGCTTGAGAAAGGTTTTTCTTAAACTGTTCAACAATTTGCTCATGCATTTGTTGACAAAGTGGTGACCCTCCCCCATCCTTGTTTGTGAATGACCAATTTGCCTGTTCACCTGTGGGATGTTCCAAATAAGTGTTTGATGTGCATTCCTTAACTTTATCAGTATTTATTGTCACCTTTCCCAACGTATTTGTCACGTGTTGCTGGCATCAAATTCTAAAGTTAATGATTATTTGCAAAAAAAAAAAAAAAGTTTATGAGTTTGAACATCAAATATCTTGTCTTTGTAGTGCATTCAATTGAATATGGGTTGAAAATGATTTGCAAATCATTGTATTCCGTTTATATTTACATCTAACACAATTTCCCAACTCATATGGAAACGGGGTTTGTATATATATATATGTATGTATGTATGTATGTATGTATGTATGTTTGTATGTGTGTGTGTGTTACATATATATATACACTTACATACATATGTATATGTGTGTCTGTGTGTATACAGTATATACTGTGTGACTGCACAGGGTGTGTGTGACGCGTCTAGTGCAGTAGAAGTAGAGAGATGTCTGTAGATAGTGCATGTTGCTTTCTGCTTGCTACTCTCTGCTTACAGCTACCGCTGCCAGCTAGCCCCCCTCGGGGGGTGAAAAGAGGAGCCGAGTGCGTAAGTCTCCTCCTGCTGGTACAAAGCCTCTCCACCAGCAAGACTCCTTCAGTGCCTCCTCGTGGCCACACACGGATAAGGGTCTTTGCAGACCCCAAACTAAACTGAAGGGGATCTCGGAGCAGCAGTGGGCCCCAGAGACGTGGCGTATATGCCCACCATTGTGTGGAACACGCCCTGACGCCCGTCAACCCTGCCCCAACTATGGGTAAATAGCCCCATTGCTTTATGGGTCAGCTTATTTAGGCAAAGGGTAAGAAAGCACACCCGGAGAGAAAAGCAATGTGCTGGAGGTGCGCAATAGGCAGGCCTTGAATGATTAAGGACCCGGCAACCTACTGCAGTCATAATAGGGGGCTGGTCGTCGTGGGCTCACCCACGCCACCGGGTTTACCTCATTGTGGTGAAGATAGTGCTACTGGAGAAAGCGCACCTCTTCGGCACTTACATATCTCCTTGCGCAGGTACCCACTTCTGACCATGGTAAACAGTACCTGGACTTACATCTGGTTGAAGTCTGACGGCGATGGGGTTTCTGGCGACAGGAGCAGGTTTGAATGGACTCTTAACTAGAACCCTGCACGGCAGCAGCACAGGGTATAGGTCGCTAACAGCTCGGTTGAGTGGAAGCTGTTTTCGGCAGACACCTATGTGTTTGAGCAGCCTTATTTAGGGACGGCACTGCTCACCTCAATTGAAGACGGGCCTAGAATAGGTGGCGTAAAAATTGGCCACTCAATCTCGCCTGGATAGGATACCGCACCTATCGGGCCATTCCATATACCTGCGGTCCAAATAAAAATAGAAAATCATGCAACTTTAAACTGGCAACATGGAATGTAAGGACTCTACTGGACTCGTACGGCAGATCTGACCGACCTCACAGGAGAACTTCCTTGGTTGCTGCAGAGCTGAATCGCTACAACATTGACATTGCAGCCCTGAGTGAGACCAGGATCCTGGATGAAGGCTCTCTAACTGAGGAAGGTATGGGCTACACATTCTTCTGGAAAGGCTACCCCTCAGGAGGACAACATCTGCATGGTGTAGGACTGGCCATCAAAAACACACTGCTGCCAAGACTCACTGAAACACCTGTCGGCATTAGTGAGAGACTAATGACCCTCCGTATCCCCCTGGTCAGTAATCGCTACGCCACACTTCTCAGTGCTTATGCACCGTCCCTGCCATCTGAGAGTGAGGTCAAGGATTCCTTCTACCAGTCACTTGATGAGGCTCTCTGCCGGATCCCCAAGAATGACAAGATTGTCTTGCTTCGGGATTTTAATGCCCGAGTGGGACAGAACAGCAGCAAATGGAGTGGAGTACTTGGCAGACATGGAGTTGGTCAGGTTAACTCAAATGGGATGAGATTGCTTACTCTCTGCTCAGAGCATAACCTGACCATTACCAACACCATCTTCCAGCAGAAGGCTAAATATAAGACTTCATGGATGCACCCCCGTTCTAAACATTGGCACCTGATAGATTATATCATAGTGAGGCGTAGTGACATCAAAGACGTCCTCATCACCCGTGCCATGAGAGGTGCAGAGTGCTGGACAGATCATCATTTGATTATGGCCAATGTCCACATGCAAGTGCGCCCCTCCTTGAGACGGCGAGGACCCAAAAGGAAGAAGCTAGACTGCGCCTGCCTGGAAAACCCTGATTCAAGAAATGACTTTCGCCGCTCCCTGGCTGAGAAACTTGGGGAGGTGGAGTTTTCCTTGAACTCATCTGAAAACTCTATTGACCAGAACTGGAACTCTATCAGTTCGGCTCTCTATGAGGCAGCAGCCCAAACAATCGGCTTCAAGAGAAAGAACCACCAAGACTGGTTTGATGAAAACTCGGACACCATCCATGTCCTGTTGAAGGATATGCACAAAGCACACAGGGCAACCCTAGAGAACCCTTCATCCAGTAGCGCCAGGCAGAAATGACAGAGAGCTCGAGGAGAAGTGCAAAGGGCTGTTAGGAGGATGTAGAATGAGTGGTGGAGAAAAAAGGCACATGAAATCCAAACCTTTGCCGATAAAAATGACATGCACAACTTTTACAATGCTGTCAAGAAGAGCTACGGCCCAACAAACCGCTGCATCACTCCCCTGAAAACAGCAGACGGCCTGTCAACCTTGAAGGACCAACCTAGCATCCTGCTGAGATGGGCGGAAGACTTTAGCACCCTGTTGAATCAGGAATCTGATGCAGACCCCACTGTTCTGGATGAACTGCCTGAACTTCCCGTCATGTACAATCTGGACAAGCCTCCAACCTTCCTGGAGGTCCGATCAGCTACCCACTCTCTCAAAAACAACAAATCCCCTGGTAATCACAACATCCCGGCTGAAGCAAGGAGGATACTTCTGCACAACAGCATTGCACCGGTACATCACAAAGGTCTGGGCTGAAGAGAACGTCCCACAACAATGGAGAGACACCAATGTTGTCACTATTTACAAGAACAAGGGTGACAAGGCTGTCTGTGGCAACAGTAGGGGCATTTCACTCCTTGCTGTTGCCGGTAAAGTTCTGGCAAAAGTGATGCTCCAGAGGCTGATTGATAACATCACTGAGTCGATACTGCCTGAATCACAGTGCGGGTTTAGAAAGAGTAGGAGCACAGTGGACATGATTTTCACAGCTCGACAGCTGCAGGAAAAATGTAGGGAACAACATCAGGAC